>NC_056747.1:295810946-295878446 GCF_019279795.1 Protopterus annectens
GTTACAGTGGCATGCACGGACTAACATCAGTTCATATAGTAACCAATATAAATGGAATAGGACTAGTTTCGTATTAGTGACCGTTTATTGCCTTTATACTATTACATTCTGTGAGATAAGTAGTAGTTTAGATTAACAATCATTAGTGTAACTATGCTGGTTTAATGATAAAATTATAGTACTGACTAAGGCTCAGAGCTACTCAAAGAAAACCTGAATCTACATTGAGATAGGAAGTGAGCCAGTGTAGGTGTGATTAGTGGTATTGAAGTGTTAACTAAAAGAACTGTTGAGGGTTAAATAAACACTAGGCAACTATGCAGAATGTAATATATACTAGTAAAAATACATCTACAGAAGTTCCATGAATCCATTCAGATTTGATTGTGATTAACATAATATTTAAGATACACAGTAAATCAGCTTTATTTTGTTATAGTAGTTAAATTGTATATTTTTAAAAACCATGGCATACAAAAGTAGAGTTTCAAGAGGTTGATAAGCACTGGAAACTGAATCTATGAAGTTATGTGAAACATACAGCAAACCCTCAAGTGTCTGTTGAGACTAAGTTTAAAACTCTTTCAGGACAAAGTGGAACAAACTAGTTTTTATAGACAATACTAACACACACACACACACACACACACACACACACACACACACACACACACACACACACACACACACACACATATGCATACACATATGTATATAGTTGAAGGGTAATATGTTTCTGTATGTACTTGAGCTGGAATATAGTAAGTGTTGGTATCCTGAGTGTTTTCAGTATTATGAGATTCAGTATTTTGAGTTTTCAGTATTTTGAACTTTCAGGATTTTGGGTTTCAGGATTATGTAGCGCTTATATATATATATATTTACTATTGTTTGTGCGAACTACATTCTGTCGGCAGCAGTGTGCCGAAAATCAGAATGTCAAGAGCACAAACAACAGTTGATGAGATAGTCGAAGACACTTATGCGAATGTAATTCGGCCATCTGCACGGAGATCGTGGTACGGTGAGGATTGGAAATTCATCCATATCCCCACTGTAGTGTGATCTCAGAGTTAGAATATATAAGTAGGGGGTGTGGGGTGCAGCAAAACCGTGATATGTCGTATAGGAGTCTGATTTACATCAGCTCCTATACGGCTATCACGTCCTGCTTTCGGCAACAATGTCTAATCAAATGTGTCTGTTATTTGGCTCGACAGTGTCACCGCTCATACCTCTCAACCTGGAAAAATAAAAAGTCTGGACAAGGCCAAGGCCCATGAAAAATAGGTACAAATCTATACGCTGGTTAATGTAAAATTTGCATACATAATTATGTAACCCCACCCACTCCAATGGAATTGTGAGATACCAACTTTTCGAACGCAAACAGAAGAACAGACAACCAAAATATGGCACCAGAGTCCCCCTGCAGCCATTCCAATGTCCCATCACCAGGCTGTTTTGCCCCATTTACCATAAACACTAATGTATGCATACTGCTTTACTTCAATGATTATTTGGATTTTATTTTTACATTTTATAACACAATGCACAAACACTAAGATATCTGCCAAACAAAGCAATACTGTCTCATAATGCAAATAGACTTGGCATTAAAATTTCTCTGCCCTTGAAACTCATTCATTGAAACATCATTTAAACCCACACCACATCCAAAGAAAATGCATCTGGCCAGTGGTGGATAAAGATTACCTTTGGGCTGTTTTCAAATCATAGGCCCCTTGCTTGCACACAAAACAAGAAACATACATGGGTTCTTTGATACACTTTCCTGACTTTATTAAATCAAATTTCTTGTATAATACACCACACTTGTTAGACTTAAGTTAGAGCACATTTTAAACGTATTGTTTGAACATTTTTCCAGTAGGCAATGAAAAAAATGCATGAACCAATAATGACAAAACTGCCCACTTCAGAACATTTCCATCATAAAAGTCTACTTACACATACACACAATATAAATTTATATATATATATATATATATATATATATATATATATATATATATATATATATATATATATATTTTATATGTAGACAAAAGGCCAAAAATCAGGGACACATTTTAAACATTGCTTGTATAATTTTAGAAAGTTGCTTGAATAAAATGCTGTGTTACCACCATGAATTTCACTGCCGAGTCTTGAACCCAGCCAGGACCCTATGCACTACAGTCAGAGGATAGAGCAACATACCATTTTGCCAAATCAGCAGTTTTCTGAAAGACAGGACTGAAACGTAAATGGCTATCATTTACTGAATTCAGTTCTCACTTCTCACCACAGCTCTCAACGTCTTAGCACAAAAAACCCGGACAAAGCCAATAATGGGGGAATACTGATCTTATAAACTTAGAAAATTGCTAGAATAAGAGGTTGTGTGTTACCATTTATTTTCTGAAGAATACGAAGTCTGAAATTCAAATGCCTGTCATTATTTAGTGAATTCAAGCCTTCAGTCTCACACACACACACACACACACACACACACACACACACACACACACACACACACACACACATGCTTTATCCTTTTGGGATGTATAAAGTAATCAGAGGGTCAAGGGAAACCTCCACCCAGAAAGTGATGTGCATAGCCAAGCTAATTAAATGTGTTTTGGAATGCCACTTAAGCATAAGAACATCACAGCAGTATGCTGACGGGTAGTAAAGCTACTACTTTAATTATTTGTAAGATGCTTCTTTACCAATTAATTCTTCCATGTCACTACAAAAATGTATTACTTGAAGGATTTATAGGGCAGGGTAAAGTCCAACTGAAAAGTTTAATAGTCATTATTTAGTGAATTCAAGCCTTCAGTCTCACTCACACACTTGAAGTAGCACAGTACCTTAGAAGCACTATAAGACCTAAGCGTTCATTGTTAAACTCCATCGCACTCAGCAGCAACAGGGAAAAATAAATGAACCCACTTGGCCAGACTTGCGCTCGTAAGTAAAATCCACTCGGACAGACTTGCGTTCATTTACCAGCTCGCACTCTAGTTGCAAGCAAGCCGGATTTCAAACAACTAGGCAGCCGGGAAAGCCCTAGAGCTCAATTCCGACTGGCTGATGTGGCTGACATCATCTCGCATGTGATGATGTCAGCTCTGAAAGTGCGGAAAATTGAAAAGACCTGGAAAGAAATTGGAAATGAAGGGATGCCACTCGGGAATTGTGGCACCCCATTATTTGGACCCCAAAACTCGGTAATAACCGAGTAATTCGGGACGGTTGGGAGGTCTGATATATATATATATATATATATATATATATATATATATATATAAATAAATAACTCAAAAGTAACGACTTAAAACCAAATCATGTAACTAATATATAATGTGATATTTATTGGCAACAGAGCAATATTTCCTGAGGAAATGATTCTTAAATGTATACACTGTTACCTTACAAGGATACCAAAAAGTACTATACTGCGAAAGTGAAAGGACAATATAGTATAAAGAAATAACTATAATATGGTTCTATATTAGAAACTATAATTTTGTTTTCTTTTCAGAGCACAGCAAAGAATTCTCTTCTCAGCTAGGCCTGTGCAGGTTAGTTTACTGGCTTCATTCACTCACATCTTTTAGATGATATAAAATTACTTTGAAAAAGAGAGACTGTTAAGTGATAATCTTCCTAAGAAATTGTGTACTTTTACCCTCTTCTTGAGCAGATTTTAAATAATCAGGTGTAAGCTGGCCAAAAGTAGAACTAGCAAGCCCAGTGTGTCTAAAAACTGGCCACTGATATATTCTGGGTATTTTTCAGATCTAATCTATGCATGTTTTCTGAACGCTACACTGATCATAGCAGCCAAATTATATGAGCACATTAGAGTATACCTACTTTGTCAGCATTTTTATGAACTGTGGGAAACCATCATTTTCTTTAGAGTCTCACTATATTTGCAAAACACTCTATTTCTCTCCTTTCCCCAAATTAATTCTGATGGATAATCATACAGGTTAAGTAATTTACAGCAGTAATTGTTAATATACTTGAGTTGTACAATTTGTCTTTAGATCTACCCAACATTACCTCCCCATTAAATGGTAAGGTAGAAATAGGTAAAGTTTTGCTGAAAGGACAATTGTATGGTACAACTAGCTTAGCTATGTCAGAATGAACACCAACAAACAAATCTGACCTATATTTAACATGCTAATAAATTAAATCTACAAACTCAAGTTATGATGCCCAAGTGTGTGAGTATACCCTATGTTTAATATCCTCATATGTGTCAAACAGAGTGGAATTCTGACAATCGGAAAATGTCCGTGTATAACACATCTATGGAAAAGACTATGTAGAGTGGGCCATTTGAATGACTATTCCATATTCTTAATGGTTTTGTTAAAGGAAGGTCTTGGAAGAAGAGATTATGCAGATGGACAGGAAAATTCTTAATGGTCTCAATGAACAAACTGAGGTCAATGTGATAGTGATAAATCAAAATATTCCTTCCCTTTACGGGAATGAGAGGATCGGGTCATCTGTTCTTTTTCATGTGGTGCTGATAAAGATCCATGTTCCATTATTTGAGTCTGATGCATGAAGACCTTTATTGATTAAGGATTTCAGTTGTTATTGATCAGATAGTCCTCAAAAAATGTCTTTAGCAAGCATTTTGTAATAAGACCTGTCGCAGAGAAATCAGGAGAGCCGTGGACTACCAGACCAATAGGGGTAGCCTGTTTGATCATGTGTTGGTAGGTTTATCCATCATTAAATAATCAAAATATTTTACCATCTTTGCTTGCAATATGTAAATGCTTGGAGATGGAGGATGATGCCAATGAAAGTGCATCCTTTAATATGTATCTTGGAAGTACTGACACTGATGAAGGCTGTCCGGGTATTATCCTGGCAGGCAATAGATCCCCTGTCTTTTGGAGTCACCATGTAAGATGTCTGATCTACTTCAGAAGCACTTGTAGAAGGTATCTTATTCAAAGAATCTTTGGGCCTGAAATATTTTTGCCCATGTGTACCTTCTGCACTCTTTAGCCTAATCAATTTTTTATTTTTTTCCTGATGTTGAAGCTTAATCTATTTTATATCTTCCATTTCCTGGTATTTTGGCTTATATAACTATTCATTTATTTATTTATTTATTTTTTCTAATGATGTTACTTATTCATCTGTAAAATAGGGATTTAAATCCTTAGAACATCCTCAGTTTAATGGGCTGTTTGAACCTAGTACAATTTTTGCATTCCTCAACATTATGGTCATGGTCTAGACAAAACAAGAATTGAATGTTATAAACTTTGGACATTATTTGCTTACTACAAACACTTTCCCACTGACTTTCTGGCTATAAATAATCTTTCAGTGAGGCTCTTCAATGCTGACTGAAGAAAATCTTTAAATCAGAAAATGAGTATTGTTTACCACTATGCAGAATAATTTTCTTTGACATGATTGAGAAATGATGGTACTGTGAGAAAAACTGAAAAGATTGAAGCAAAATGTGGGCTATATAAAGGGGACTCACACCACCTATGCCAGTACCTTATTTGGCATGAGACTTGTTTCTTCCTTGAAGGGAAGATTATCACCTAATGAAAATCCATCCAGAAAGGATGAACAGGAGGTAAATCCAAATGATATGATTTATTGTTAAACTATTCTTACCTGAATATTGGATGGATCAAACTAGCTAGGTGTCTGAATTATGACAGACTAGTAGGACCCTCTGGGTGACAAATTGGACCAAGTTCATTCATAATCTCGGGCTTGGTTAGATGAGCAATAAGAATTTTAATATTGCCAAAAGCGTTGCTCCTGTTTGCCAAACTGCATGGGGTGCTGTCTAGAAACATTTTAACACAATGTAGGTATTCACTGCATGCTTTCATAAGGTACAGAAAAAGGTTATCATGGTGGGATTGTAAGATGGCAGTTCCTGCCAAAGGAAAATAAGGCCTGGCTTATTCCCACCTGACTCTTCTTCAGAATCCTCTGATAGTACAGCAAGATTTCTGGCAGAAGAAACCAATGGAAGAAATAGTCTGTCTTGCGCTTGATTTTTTTGGGAAGAATGCACAGCTGGCATTAGTACTGGGGACTTCAGTCAATTGTTAATTGATGACTTACAAAGAGTTACAAGTATGGATCAGAAAGAGTGTTTTCCAGTGAATGGTCCTCTGCCGGCATTGCTAGTTGCTGTAAATCAGACCTACAGCAAAATTCATCTAGCTACTATCTTCTCAATAAATGCATTTTTTCTGGCATGTCAAAGGTTAGTTGATTAGCATGATTGGCAATTAGGGTACCTGGAAAACAGCTGACAATTGAGACCCTGTTCTCTAGGAGGATGATGATGATTTCATGAAAAGAAAATTACTATAGTTGGGCACAACCTTTACTGGTACACCAGACATCTTTAATGCTGCCCCAGATCTCTGCATCTTTCTAACATCAACTCCTAGTCATTGTAATCTAGGACTGTCATTACCAGATGCTTTGGCAATCTTTAGATTCTGTTCTTGGAATCCACAAGAGTTGTCTTTTTGACTACTGGTAGGTACCTCACCCGAAGAACTGCCATTCATTTTTTTTTTCACAAACTG
This sequence comes from Protopterus annectens, assembly GCF_019279795.1. Classification (NCBI taxonomy): domain Eukaryota; kingdom Metazoa; phylum Chordata; order Ceratodontiformes; family Protopteridae; genus Protopterus; species Protopterus annectens. Next base: position 295,817,564 of record NC_056747.1, read on the forward strand.
AAAAAATTGTGACTTGTTCAGTGTCTGGCAGACCTATAATTTTTAGGTTGCTATGGCTCATAGGTGTGTAATTAGGCTAATGGCCCTGGAGCCTTTACAAGCCTAGCCCAAAATGAAATTTTCCTTGATACCATGCCACCCGATGTTATTTCACAGTGCCTCTATGCAGTAGGGCAACTGGAGTGATCCTTGGGGTGAACTTTCTGTTACCCATCCACTCGTCAAGATTTCTCTTGAAGAGGGCAAGCGAGGTGCTCTGCTTGACATGAATGGGAAGCTTATTCCAGAGTATGGGCAGTCTTTGGGAGATGAACCTGTCCCTCCAGCATATTCGTTTGATTGTGGTAGTGAGGTTATGGTCTCTGCAGTGTGTGGCGCGGGAGGATTGGGATTTCTTTAGGTGTAGCATTTCAAGTAGGGCTGGATTGGACATGGCTTTGTACGTCAAGCAAAGATCACCTCTGAGTAGACGATAACAGACCCAGGCCCGTGGGACTCCACTCATGACTGGTCGACTGTCTGACTTGAAGTCCACAACTTTCACTCTGTGGGTCCTGTCTGTGGGTCAGTTTGCAACCCACCTAGTTATATAAGGATTGATGCCTAGTTTGGTGAGTTTATCAATGATACCAGAGTGGGGAATGTTATCAAAAGCCTTGGTCAGGTTGAGGTAGGCTGTATGCGCTGCCTTACCCTCATCCACAGCCTTGGTGATTGCCTCGAAAAAGTTAACCAGGTGCAGCAGGCAAGATCTCCCCTTGACGAAGCCAAACTGTGTGGGGTCAAGAGTTTGGAGATTGTCTATATCTTTGTTGAGCAGGTCCATGATGATGTACTCCATAGCTTTGCACACCAGACTCATCAGGCTAATAGGGCAGTAGCTCCAAGGGTCTGTAGTTGCTCCCCCTTTGTGGAGAGGGATGATTGTAGCAGTGTGCCATTCGTTAGGGACAAAGCCTGAGGTAAGGCTGTGATTGAACAGGGTACACAGGTCTGGTGCCAGTTCGTTTTGTAGTTCATGTAGGATGCAGCCAGGGATATTATCAGGTCCCATGGACAGTATTCTTGGCTTTGGACAATGCAGCTTTTACCTGTGCCACAAAAATGGTGGGTACCAGGCTTTCTTCTGGTATTGTGACAGGGCCTTTGGGGGGGTAAAGTTGGCACTGTATCTGTCAGCCAGTATGCTGGCTATATCTGTAGGGTCAGTATAGGAGATACCATTGTGCAATAACTCAGAGCAAGTATGGGTATTGCCTTGGAGGTTCTTGATATAGCTATAGAAGGCATTGTGGCTGTTTTTGGTGTCAGCTGCAATTCTGCCTTCATAGCTGTCTTTACGGGATTTGATAAGGGATATCAAATTTTTGTTGAGTCTGGTAAAGAAGTTTCTTCGGTCTTGTTACTTCATATTTTTTCTGCAACAGCTTCTTTCTTCTGTTGTAGAGTTTATTGATGGCCGGGGACCACAAGACTGGCTTCCTTTTTTTGGAGGAGAGCATCTTGGTTTTATTTGGTATGGCAAGATCCATGCATTTGTGTACGTGCTTGTACAGTGCATTGGTGTATGATTCGGCAGTCATGCAGCTATTTTCCATTGGTATGGGTGCCGAGAGGTTATCCACCTCTGTTTTTAGCTTTGGAGAAGTTTTCAGGGTGGTCACCTTAGCGGGGTGCGTGGGTGAGATGGAGATTTCCATGGTGGCTGGCTCTTGTACTCCATGTCATCCAGTTTCCATTCAGTTTTTGAGACTACAGTTCTTTTTGATGCTCTGCCAGCATTTTACATGTTATTTGTAATGCAAAATCTTGAATGCAGCTGGCTTTTTAAAGGTAGATATATCATTTAATTGCTCTTACACTAACAAACTGAAAGCATAGCCTGAGTCTGTGGTGCAGAAGGATGGAGCCCCTACTTTGCTCCAGTGATGGGGTTCAACTGGCAGCCCTGCCAGTGGAGTCGCCAGGGTTTAAAGGAAAGGAGTGAAGGTACTTGAACTACTCTCCTCTCAGGGGAGTGGGGAGGGTAGTAGGTGCTTGAACCACTTTTCCTCTCAGGGAAGTGGGGAGGGTAGTAGGTGTTTGGGGATGCATGTAGGGAAGTGGAGACTGGAAAACCACTTACCCCATTCTCGCGGAGAGGGACTGGATATGCTTGCTAAAACATCCCTTGGGGAAGTGAGGTACAACCAGTGAAGCCAGGGTTATAGAGTGAAAAGAAAACAAAAATCCACGAAAGCACTGAGGAAGTCACTAATACCTTTTATGTCCTATTCTGTAACTGCCAAGGAGGCACCCATTTTCTCTTTCTCCTGATATACCATCCAGTAAAATTCCTATTAATTCAGGAAAGGTTTTCCAGATTTATCTGACTGATCTGTTTTATATTTAATAAATTCTTCTCGGACATGTCCATAGCTCCCAAAAAAGAAAAAGGAACACGTTTCTGTTGTACACTTTCAAACATGAGCATCTCCAACCCTGTCCACTCTGCTTATGACCACATCCAAAATTGCATTCATCTGGCATAAGATGAACTCCTCACAGTCCAAAACCTTAATCAATCCGCATTCCCTTGCCACACTGGAACCTGAGATTTCCTGGCAGTTTAGATCCCTGTATGGATAATTCTCAACTCCCCTTGCCCCACTCTTATTCTTTCTGCTATTTCTCATCCTCTTCCACAGTATGACTAGGGATGAAAAGTGTGTCAGTCCACCATCACTCCCTCCACACCTTCCTCCACTACCTTAACCAACATGGGCTTATCCTGGGTTTGATGCTCAGTTTTCTCAGCCTCATTGTATTTCTTCTCCTAACCTTGTGTCTGATGCTCTTGCATAGATCACCACCTCCTCCCCACCATTCATTGGACAACCTGCTCCTATCACTTATATTTAAAGCTCTAGTGATCAGTACTCTTATATGTGATTGATATACTGATATTTATGGTTAAAGATCATGACTGTTGAATCCCAGAGATTTTTTTCCCCAGACACACCACACTGATCTCAGACTTGGCATATGTAAGTATTGCCGATGTGGGGTCTACTGTTTTGTGATTTTGCAGTTAAAAAGGCAAAACATAACAGTCACATTCACTAGGAAACCTTATCTCCATATCTTACTCCACTTATTACTGTCTGGTGATTCTGAAACATCAGCAAAGCCCAAATTTCCCAGCCACACAGTGTTCTGGCTCCATCTACCTTTTCAGGCTACTTGCATTACATAATACTATCCAGCCATGTTCTGAGTTATCCTTGTTTATTCATCTGCAATATTCTGTCAGTTTTCTCCTCATCAATTGTTTGAAAAGAAGTCTCTCACTTCTAATACTTTGTTGTGTGTGCACACCCTTAGACTAATACTTTGTTGTGTGTGCACACCCTTAAGCTAATACTTTGTTGTGTGTGCACACCCTTAGACTAATACTTTGTTGTGTGTACACACCCTTAGACTAATCGTCTGTTGTGTCGAAGCACCTTTTGATTTAATTACAGCATTCAGTCTTCTTGGGTAGGAGACTTATCAGCATGGCACATCTTGACTTGGTAATATTTGCCCACTCTTCCTTGCAAAAGCACTCCAAATCTGTCAGGTTGAGAGGGCATCTCTTGTGCACAGATTTTCTATTGGATTTAGGTCTGGGTTTTGGCTGGGCCATTCCAAAACTTTAATTTTCTTCTGGTGAAGCCATTCATTTGTTGATATGGATCTATGCTTGGGGTCATTGTCATGTTGAAAGGTGAAATTCTTCTTAATCTTCAGCTTTCTAGCAGACGCCTGAAGGTTTTGGGCCAAAAGTGACTGGTATTTGGAATTGTTCATAATTCCCTCCACCTTGACTAAAGCCCCAGTTCAAGGTGACGAAAAGCAAACCCGGAGTATGATACTGTCACCACCATGCTTTACCGTGGGGATGGTGTTCTTTTGGTGATGCTAAGTGTTGTTTTTGCACCAAACGTACCTTTTGGAATTGAGGCCAAAAGGTTCAACCTTGGTCTCATCAGACCATAGCACATTTTCCTCATATTTTTGGGAGACTTGATGTGTTGTTTTATTTACAAATTTTAGCTGAGCCTGGCTGTTTTCTGTGTAAGAAAAGGCTTCTCTCTTGCAACCCTAACCCATAGTCCAGACATATGGAGAATTCGGGAGATTGTTGCCACATGTATTACACAACTAGTATTTGCCAGAAATCCCTGCATTTCCTTCAGTGTTGCTGTAGGACTCTTGGCAACCTCCCTGATCAGTTTTCATCTTGTCTTTTCATCAAGTTTGGAGGGATGTCCAGTTCTTTGCAACATCACTGCTGTCCCATATTTTCTCCACTTTTTGATGATTGTCTTCACTGTGTTCCATGGTATATTCAATGCTGTGGAAATTTTTTTGTACCTTTCTCCTGACTAATAGCTTTCAACAATGAGATCCCTTTGATGATTTGTAAGCTCTCTGTGAACCATGGCTTTTGCTGTAGCATGCAACTGAGTAAATATCAGGAAAATCCTACTAGGACAGATGAACTTTATTTGGGGTTAATCAGAGTCTCTTTAATCGATGGCAGATGTGTTCCCAAGAAAACTGAATGCTGTAATTAAATCAAAAGGTGCTTCAACAAAGTATTAGTTTAAGGGTGTGCACACTTATGCAACCAGCTTATTCTACATTTTTTATTTTTTATATTTTCCCCCTATAAGATTTGTTTTTCAATTGAATTGTACAGGTTATAGGTCACATTAAAGGTGGGAAAAGTTTTGAAATGATTTATTGTGGTCTCATTTTTTTATATATCACAAAAACCTGGCATTTTAACAGGGGTGTGTACACTTTTTATATCCACTGTACCTGTGTTTCAGCTATATGGCTTCTGAATGTCCATGGCTTTCCACTTTTTAAGTGTCTTTATACAAAACACAAATGCAAACAAAGACTTTTATTTTTTGTTGATTTTGATCTGTCTTGATTCGATCTAAAATTATTTTTTTTTCTGTGTTCACTCTTAAGAGCATTCAGTGTTTGATGAGAGGCTCATGTGTGTGTGTGTGTATATATATATATATATATATATATATATATATATATATATTGATATATATGTGTGTACACACACATACAGATCTTAAAATGATCACAAACCACTGATAACCATGTTTAGCAAGCAATTTGTTCAAAGCTCTGCTTACACTGCAAAAAATTACTTCTTTACTTCTTAGCCTATAAAAATATGAAGTAAGAGTGAGCTACAATCCTGGAAAACAAATTCATATTGTGGACAAAGAAGTGCATTTCTAAATTAGCAAAAGACAGTTTGCTGGAACATTAGTTAGTAGTTACATGGATATTCTCTCAGTTACCAGTGTCAGTGGTTAAATATATGTACAAAAAGACGGAAAGAATATTTTCTAATAATTCATTATGAAGATTGGTTTGCCAAAATAATGATGCTGCCTCACTGTATTCAATTGTACTTTCCATGTAACATTTAACCAGAAAACAAAGTTTAACATTTAATGCAGACAAGATACAACAAAAAAGACAAAAGGTGTTGAATAAAATACAAGAATCACATACGGGTATAACAAAATGCAAATAGACAGCACCTGGCATATTATTCTGGACCAAACTGATAGAACATATTGATATGCTGATACGAAAATGAAATTTGAGCACAAATGCAAAACCAAATCAAGAATGTAACAGATGATACTCGATAGTACTCGTGAAAAACATACCTCTCAACCTATTAACTGCAAAAAATCTGGACAAAGCCAAAATAATGGGGAAGCAAAGGCCTAAAATCAGGGACAGATTTTGAATATTGCCCTTATAAACTAAGAAAGAGGTTTTACATTAGCATGTATTTTATTGAAATGAAATGTGAAACTCAAATTCCTGTTGTTATTAAATGAACACAGTCCTCAATGATTTGCTAAAAGATTGTGGATTTTATGAGGACTAGACCAAAAATATAAGGCAAAAATCTGGGCAGTCTGAAAATCTGGGTCGTTGAGAGGTACTGTGGCACAAGGTCAGGGTAGATCTGTTTCAACATAAAAATCAGCATTATATTGTTTATGTTTATTATTATTCAAAGTTTTCTGAGGTATTGGGTCGCAAAAGTACATTAAGTTAAATAATAGTGAATATGTTATAAGGAATTCTCACCAGATATAGCATACAAGAACTAGATCTTGACCAAAGATCTCATTTTGAGAACACTGAGTTTCAAACATTTTCAGAATGATGAAGGATAGAACTGAATTGCATAATGCCCAGTCTTCACTACCTACAAAGTAATAACCAGCAGAAAGGACTATCCAGTCCATAAAAACAAAGTAAAGAGATGAACTGACAACAAATTAGATTATTATCTATTATTATCAGAGTACTGTAATGCTCCCCATAAGCAGACTGCATTATTGTCTTCACAACTGCTCAAGATAGAGACTGAAGTCAAAGCTACTATTAACATCTGCATTGCTACAGCTCCAGAGTACTGATGTATTTAGTACAGACATCAAAGAAAAAAGCAACATAGACAGAAAAGTTATGACTGAGGAATGAAAAATATGTCAAGCCTATGAAAAGAAAAAAGATTACTAACCCAACATAATAAAAGTTCATACAATATGATAACAACCACTACTGTGATTATATTTGGTAATGGGAGGCGATATACTACATTAAAGAAATCAAAAACACTTAGTTAAGGAGTTGTTCTATTACAAACAAATAATATAGTAGATTACCACCTTCTCAACAAGTCAGAAGTATAAATTGGTCTCAGTTCTAAAGACTGTGTGGACACACTGCCTCTGATGAAGTTGATGCATGTATGACGACAACAAGCTGCCTTTTGCTGTGGATTATGGCAGCAATGCACAACTGAAGTTGAGAGAAACTCTGTGTCCACTGCCAGAGACTGAATATGTGTTTGGTAGCACTGCTATAAAATTCTTAGACTTAAGGACTGTATATCTTGAATAGAAAAGAATGTTAAAGCCACATTATTTGATATATAACAGAACCTTGTAGAGACAAACATAACACATATTTATAGTACAGAATACCAATGTAATCAAAGCAATCAATTTATATTTATTTTTGAAATAAGGGTGATATTTCAGATAATAATGATGTTGTATCCTTAACAGTTCCTATTGGTAATTGGGCTACTAGTGTCATGTGTCATAGACATTTATTATGCCTTCAATAAATCTATATGCTGAATGTATAACCTAGATCTGTATGCCTCTTTATTGTGTGAGCTGTCTTGAAGTTTAATCATACTTGGAGATAGGATAATTTAAGTCATCAGGCCAGCAATTTACGCTGACTGACTAAAAGAAAAAATAGTACAAGTAAGGTTTATGTTTCTAACTTAAACTACTCTTTCAAAGTCAAGAGAGTCAGACTGGGCTACTAGTAAAGCAAAGCAAACATGAAATTAATAATGTGCTCATTAGTTAGAAGGTAGAGGAAAAACATTCACAGGTATCTCTTTAAAATGAAAGCAGACCATTAGGTATTATGGGAAGAATACATACTTGATGGTAATAAGAAGTTATCTACTCACCATAACGTTCCATCTGAGTAGGTATCTTCATTTGTCTGCAACCTTTGGGATACGGATCCGATCTCGGATCCGAGCCGGCAACTTCTATCACAGCATAGATTCGAGCTCCTAGCTCTTCCCCTTACCCATAACCCCCTGCCTACCCTGACTGACCTCAGATCAAGTTTGCCCCATAGCACAGCTGATAAAAGTGTCCCAAAGGGAACATATGCCAATAACCACAAGAACGATCATTTTGGTCAGGGGGAAGGAGGGGGGGATGGTTGCAGACAAATGAAGATACCTACTCAGATGGAACGTTATGGTGAGTACATAACTTCTTAATCTGAAGTAGGGACTTCATTTGTCAGCAACCTTTAGGACAGAGTCCCCAGCTACCTAAATCTTGGGTGGCCTTCATGGAAGGATATTCCGGAGCACCGCAGAGCCAAAGGACGCCCTACCTCGGTAGACAACATCTATTTTATACTGGCTGATAAAGGTGTGAGATGAAGCCCAAGTGGCTGCAGAACAAATGTCATCCAGTGGAACCTTAGCTTGAAAGGCCGCAGATGTTGCAACGGCCCTACTAGAATGAGCATGGACTCCTTGAGGTGCAGGCCTTCCCGAGCTCTGATATGCTAAGAGAATACAGCTCGAGATCCATCGAGAGAGAGAAACTTTAGAAACTGGCTTTCCGAAATTACTTTTGGCAAAGGAGATAAACAACTGATCGGATTGCCTATGATCAGCAGTTCTATGAATATAAAAACGTAGTTGCCTGTGGACGTCTAAGGAATGCAGCTTGTACTCTCCTTTGTTTTGAAAGTTGGGAAAAACACTGGAAGATTGATAGATTGATTGATGTTCGCTTCTGAAGATACCTTAGGTAGGAAGGACGGATTGATCCTGAGGTAAACCCTATCCGGGTGAAAGACCAAATATGGTGGTTTGACACAAAGAGCTTGCAATTCCGATACTCTTTTGGCTGAAGTTATGGCCACCAAAAAGGCTGTCTTCCAAGAGAGAAATTTGAGATCAGCCGTGGCCGCCGGTCCGAAAGGGGGACCAGTCAAGGCCTGTAAGACTAAGGATAAATCCCATGGAGGTACCACCTCTTTGACTGGAGGCCTAAGGAGGAAGGTGCCCTTGAGGAAGGTCTTACACAGTTTGGAAGTGATAAGAGGGCCAGACTCTTGCCCCACGTGATAGTATGAGATTGCTGCAAGTTGTACCTTGACTGTGGAAGAACTAGCCCCCTGGTGAAAGACAGAGGTTAGAAAATCTAGAACCGATGCTATCGGGGCTGTAAAAGGGTCTAAACGACGGTGTTCTGCCCAAATGGTGAAGCGTTTCCACTTACTCCGATAAACCCTCCTGGTGGAAGGCTTGTGAGCTGCTACAAGAATGGCTTTGACAGGTGATGAGATACCAGGAGTCCTTATGAGGAGTGGAACTGGAGCAACCAAGCCGTCAGCTTGAGGTTGACCAGGTTCGGAGTTGGAAAATCGAGAGGGTGAGAAATGAGATCCGGGAGGGGATCCAGAATCCATGGTGGATACACTAGGTGAGACCATAGGTAAGGGAACCACGTCTGACGAGGCCAGAATGGGGCAATGAGGATCATCTTGCTCCCCAACTGCCTGGCTTTCTGCAATAATTTCAACATCAGGGGAAGAGGAGGGTAAGCATAAAGCAGACCGGGAGGCCAAGCATGAACTAGAGAGTCTCTCGGGGACTCTCCCGGAGGGGGGATAAGAGTGAAGTAATCGTTGCATTTGGTGTTTGAAGGAGAGGCAAAAAGATCACAACAAGGTTGCCCCCATCGGACAAATACTTGCTCTGCAACTCGAGGGTTGAGAGACCATCCGTAAGGAGTCAGGATAGTACGATTGAGCCTGTCCGCTAGAATGTTGGACCGTCCCGGAATGTGCGTTGCTGTGAGAAAGTGGTTGGTGGAAATCGCCCATTCCCACACTCTCATGGCCTCGCAGCAAAGGGGGTAAGACCTGGTTCCCCCCTGTTTGTTGATGTACCAGACGACTGACATGTTGTCTGTCTGTACTGTGATCGTCCCTACTGGAAGAGAGCTGTGTAGTGCCTGTAACGTCAAAAGCACCGCCCTCATCTCTAGGACATTGATATGCAAAGAGGTCTCTACGTCGCTCCACGTGCCTTGGACTGTCCTGCCTGAAAAATGCCCCCCCCCCCACCCTAGGCGAGAAGCGTCCATGGTCACTGTGTCGACTGGTGGTGGTAGTGAGAAGGGACTTCCCGTGTGGAGATTGGGGGACTGGAGCCACCACATGAGCGACCTTCTGCAAACCTTGCTTAAGGAAATGGGATGAGACAGGGGGTTGCGAGACAGAGACCATTGTACTTGGAGGGTCCACTGTAGAACCCTCATGTTCAACTGGGCCAATGGCAGCAGAGGGATTGCAGCCGCCATAGATCCTAAAGCCCTCAGGACCAATTCCGCCGAAGGAGTTTGCAGTTGAAGGATGGCCTGCACATGCAACATCAGGTTCCGAAGCCGATCTGGAGTCAAGAACGCAAGCATCTGTCTGGAATCCAGTCTCGCCCCTATAAAATCCAACACCTGTGTAGGGGTCAGAGAGGATTTGGTCATGTTGATGGTTAATCCTAATAGTGGAGCCAGACTGAGGAAATAATCCCTGCATGAACAAAGTATATGCCTTGTTGGGGCTGTAAGAAGCCAGTCGTCCAGGTATGGAAAGACCTGAATTCCCTGGAGTCTCAGGTGAGACGCTATAATTGCTAGGACTTTGGTGAACACCCTGGGGGCTGAGGTGAGGCCGAAGGGGAGGGCCCTGAATTGAAAGTGACTGGCTCCCAGCCGGAAGCGGAGAAACCTCCTGGAACGCCTGTCTACTAGAATGTGATAGTACGCATCCTTGAGGTCTACGGAGCACATCCAGTCGTCCTCCCGCAATAAGGGGAGGACGGACTGCAACGTGACCATTCGGAACTTTTCTTTGGGTACAGCCAGGTTTAGGAGAGAGAGGTCGAGGATGGACCTCAAGTCCCCCGTCTTTTTTGGCACCAGAAAGAACCTGGAGTAAAACCCTGATCCGATTTGATCTGGGGGGATGGGCTGGATGGCTCTTTTTTGCAGAAGCTGCTGAATTTCTGCAGCAGCCGCCTCCCTCTGACTGGGTGGTATGTCGGGGAGGCCTCTGATTCTGGGGGTTACGATAAAGGGAATTTGGTAACCTCTGGATATAATACGAAGCACCCAGTGATCCGTTGTTATGGACTCCCACATTGCTAGGTGCCTCGAAAAACGCCCCCCGACTGCCTCCAGAGTGGAGCAGCCGGGTAACCCCTCAGGGGTTCTGCGTGGGCCTCTCAGAGAACGGTTCTCTGGACCCAAAATTCCTGGGACCCCCTCTGCCACTGGGACGGCGTCCTCCCTGTCCTCCTCTGCCACGAGAGGACTGGTTGTCCTGAGCAGACTGGGATTGATGCGATTTTCAGAACCACATCTTCTTCTGACCCTTTTGGTTCTTGGAAAAGGACCTCTGGGGCACAGAGAAGCGGACGCCGACGGCAGACAAAGTCTTCCCGTCTTTCTCGCTCTGGACAAGAGTGTCGCGAACGGTTTTGCCGAACAGTGCAGAACCATCAAAAGGGGCATTCGCGAATGACACCTTAAAGGATTCCGAGAAGTCACAGTGATGGAGCCAGGCCTGTCTCCTCATGACAAGCCCGACTCCGCCTGCTCTAGCGGCTCCCTCCGTAGCATGAGACAACAGCCACATAGAGGTGTTAGAAATAGAGCAGAGGGTGGCCATTCGGGAGGAGTACAGATCCTTGTCTCCCTCCGACATGGACCCTGGGGGGAAGCAGCGTATTCCTTAATTAGATCCCGCTGCATCTGAATAACGTGTGCCATGTAGTTCAAGGCCCTCATAGAGAAGGTCGCTGAACTGAAGGCCCGCTTCCCAAGACGGTCCATCGAACGAGACTCCTTGCTTGGAGGATGAACCGTGGGGCTCTCCTGAGCCAACTCTTTCTTGGTGGCTGCAGCCACCAACATGGCATCCACAGGGGGACCTCTGCTCCAGTGTGATCTCTCTGCAGGGGGGCTCAAAATTTTGTCCGGGCACTTGGGGATTGGCTCTACGGTGTCCGGTTCCTTCCAAGCCCTAGTGGATATGAGATCCACCAAGGGGTCGGGTGGAGGGAACACCCAAGAGGTAGATGGTCCTGCCTCAAACACCTCAAGGAATACGGACTCATCCGAGGAAGCCTTGGGGGCAGACCACCCGCCCCTGATTTTGAGCATTTCCATGATGTCTCCGAAGGAGACATCCTCGGGGGGTGACCTAGGGGAGCCTTCCCCTTCATCTAAGTCCGTATCTTCGGTGAGACTCTCAGGGGAGTCTATGTGCCTCCTCTTGCACTTTGCCTTGTGAGGAATCTCCTCGGGGGGGGGGGGGCTGTCCAAGGAGTCCTCACGGACCGTGTCTTGTTCCACTGGAACTCCTAGAGGCGCTCAGGCAGGCTGCCCCGATGGCCGGATGAGGGGAGCCAGGACCAGATGAGAAGGAGTGCGGGAGGGAGCCGAAGCCAGGACCGGAGGCCTGGAAGCACTTGACAGTGCCCTCTCCACCGCAGCGAAAGCCGAAGGGGAGCCACTCTCAGACGGATCTGAGACCCGACTCCCACTCAGATCCGAAGCGGGGGCTGGACCCGGCGCAGAGAAAGTCGGATCCGAGGGACCAGTGTGCTCCGACTGGGACACAGCCGAAAGCACACCAAATCCCTCGGATCCGAAGCTCAGCCCACGGCTCCGAGAGGTAGGATCCGACAAACTTGAGGGAGCCATCGGAGACGACGTGCCCAGCACGATCGGCTCCGACCCACCCCCGGATCCAACGTGGCTCAGCTCCGAGCGCTCCGACCCCGGAATGCGGGTTGGAGAGGGAGCAATAGGGGTGAAAAAAGGGGTCGATCCCCCCCCCAGAGGGGGGGGGAGGCAAGAGCACTCCCATCTGCATCTGGGCCTAGATGAATCTCCTCATCATCCGGTCCATGTCCGCATCTGACATGCTAGATGTGGACCTCGAAGAGGCCACCTAGGCAGACCTGGAGTGCCACCTCGATGACCTCGACGGGGACCGGGTCACCTCCTCCTCGGGCCCCGGGGAGAAACAAGGGGATCGGATCCGAGGAGGAGGAGACCGAGAAGACCTGGACGGAGAAGCCCTCTTGGCGGGCGGGGCCGATGAAGAGTCCTCTGCCCGCCGCTTAAGGTGCTTCTCCCTCCACTTCTCTTTCCTGGACTCCCTATCCTCCGGAGCCGAAGCGGGAGGTTGAGTCCCAGTCGGAGGAAGGGAGGCAGGAGTGACCACTACCTGGGGGGTAGCAGTCATCGAAGTACCGGAGGCCGAAGCAGAGTCTGGGGGTAAAAGGCCCGCCAGAACCAGCTTCGACCTCTGATCCTTAAGTGCCCTGGGGTTGAACGCCGCGCAAATCGCGCAACCCGAAGAGAGGTGTTCAACCCCAAGGCACCTAACGCACCGAGTGTGGCCATCAGCCAGTGAAAGCTTGTGACCACACTCGGTGCATTTCGAAAAAAATAGCTTTAGGGGCCTCCGACATATTTAAAGTAAAGCACACTCACTAGGCCCCTACACTCAAGTCACACACACACGCTACGACCAGCGGGGAGGGAGGAAAAAATTAAATTAAAATTTAAGCTGAAAAAGCTAAAAATAATAAGTTTTAGCGTTAAGGGTAAACCTACTATGCACACACAATCACTCACTCAGAAAGGAAAAAAGAAAACTTTTTTTCTCACAAAAACGCCAAGAGCTCTGGAATCTAGCTGTTGCTTGAAGAGCGGCAAACTAGATCTGGGGTCAGTCAGGGTAGGCAGGGGATTATGGGTAAGGGGAGGAGCTAGGAGCTCGGATCTATGCTATGATAGAAGTTGCCGGCTCGGATCCGAGATCGGATCCATATCCCAAAGGTTGCTGACAAATGAAGTCCCTACTTCAGATTAACTGTATCATATGCAAGTAGTATCTGATCATCAGCCCATAGTCAGTGTTGCATCAATCTTCAGAATTTAGATGTGGGATACCTGGGGGAAGCATCTTAATTCATGCACAGAAGATGCATATTACCGTATGATCCCCACAGCACACAGTTCTGTATATAAAATGTATACTCACTCAGCCCCATCATATGTAAGTAGCACAGTGGCCCTTCTTACACACTTCCATAAGAAAAAGAAGCTGGTCATCACTACTTCATCTTTCCTTTCCTTGCTTGCTGAATTTATTCACAAACTGTGGTGGGACATTGCATGATAAGATCCCTTGCCTCCACGAGCGAGCATGATGAACAATATACAGTGCAATAAAATGACCATGATGGAAATCATTCTAGAGAATAATGAATTAGTGTGCTTGCGTTATATGATAGCAAAACAGTAACAATTCAAACACATACTACTACTTATTGTGGCATAATACATTAAGGCAATGTGAAAACATTTTTTAAAAAAATTGCATACATTGGAAAACATGCGATTCCCATGGCTTCTACTTGCAAATGTAGGCCTTAAAAGTGAATCACCTAGCCATAACACAGCTTCCAGATTAGACTTGAACACATGCAGTGACATCCACTGGCTCTTACATGGTTAATGGGAAGATAAATATAGTTCTCCCTCCCCCCTCTTTCTTTTTTTTTAAAGTGAGAAAATAATATGAAAGTCATCATACATTTCATTCATTTTCTAGTCTTTCATGTAATGTATGACCTCTTCCTGTATTCAAATGAGTAATAGTGTCTAATTGGGCAAAACATCATGAAACATACTACAAGTCTATGCTGAAATCTTACACATGTACTATACAAAATTATAATGGTCCACAAACAATAGGGACTGAAAAGGAATAGGTATGCAACTCATTTCTAAAATACAGAGATAAAGAAAACATATATGTAAGAATTTCTTTTAACCAAGGTAATGTACAAGAATATATGACTCTCGTGTCTCACATGCAAACCTAATGACTTTTCATTAGTTTAAGAAAACTTTTTGTTAAAATACATAACATATCCGTTCTAGACTCTAAATAATAAGAAAAACAAAATATCTGTGCTACAGAAGGCCTTTAAGATGTTTTCTGCCTCTTAAATAATAAATAGAGTTCTGTATTTGCTCGCGAAGCAATCAAAACTAGAAGATTTTTTAATGTCCTGTCATCTTTAGATACTGGATCAATGCCAAAAATTATAGGCCTTTCTAATCCTGAAAATCTACGTGCACTATCTAATACAATACATTGCTCAAGAATCTGGTCTGCCTTTCCAAGATTCACATTCCATCTTATCCTCTGCAGCTTTGGTACCAAATATTTACGGAATTCCTCTGTATCTTCCACTGTGCTACAAATAATGCCAACATGCTTACCAGCATAGCCTCTTTGAAAATAATATTCTATTCTGGAAACTACATAAGCAGCAATTTCACATATGTGTAAATTAAACATGCGATGAACATTACCATAAAATGAATGAGCACAATTGGACTGAGAAAGTTGCTTTTTCAAGAGGACAGAATTGTCTGCTATTGACTCCATGGTACACTTCATATACTTATATATTTTACGAGCATTTCTGACAACGTCAGTTAACACGTACAGAGGATCCTGGTTTACTGCTGCTGGCATTCCAGTGTTGAAAACATGGCATTTCTGAAAGTTATCCATGAAAATCCAGAAGACACCTCGTCCACCTAAATTTGTCTTGCTTTTCTTGTGGATCATCATGGCTTTCTGAAACCATGACTTTTCACAGCTCTCATATTGAAAGTTTTGCGCTTCGTCAACTACTATATGTGTCACTGAAGAGTAATCAGTCCTCACAAATGAATACCTTGTCACAGCCTGAAATCCTTTTTGGCTGTTAAAAAAAATTGGTATAGGTGTTACAAATGTTGCATAAAAGCTATACAAAAATAGTTCATGTTACTACAATAAGTCACTTTTGTTTAAACAGTTTTTTAAATTAAATTCATAACAGTTAAAAAGGATACATTTTTGACATATTTTAAATGTAAAATAAGTGGCAGAGAAATAAAAAGTTTGATATGTGTATGCAGGGGCTTGGGAGCTGAAACATTTACAAGCAGGGGCCTGGGAGATAAAACATGTACACACTGTGTCCATTAGAGACATAGGTGTCAAATCAGGGATGAAGTTCCTGTTCCCTATCCAATTGTCCATTTGAATTGGGTTAGGGAGGAACACTGCTTTACATGGATGGGGAGCCTGTTGCAGAGAAGGGCAGTCTTTGGGATACATATCTTTCTCTCCAGCAGGTCCTATTTATATCACAGGGAAGGTTTAAATCTTTAGAACAGGTAATTCTGGTGCTGTTTGTTTTGCAGACATGCAGGAAGTCCATGAGGGTAGGGTATGACAATGCCTTGTATGCCAGGCATAGATCTCCCCTCAACAGCCTGAAGGAGACATAATACAGGGATGGGGCTTTGAGGCAGTCTGCATAGGACATGTTACTTGTGCCTGGTATTCTTTTAGTAAGAACCTCTGCAGACATTCCAGTTGTTGGATATGCCTGGTTAGGTATATACTAAAGGGGGCACTGTACTCAATGACAGGTTTAATGAATGTTGAATACAGTGGAACAATAACCTTCTTGAACCTACATGCCATACCTTTGATTATAAGTTGTACAACATCAAATTATTTCTTCAGTATTGTAGATACATGATAGTCAAAGGCCAGATTACCATCTATGTGTGTCCCCAAGTCCCTAACTACTGGGTCGACTCTTAGATTCCTCATCCCAGCAAGAGTACATCCAAGTGACCATCAGTACTATGCACCTTGACATTTATAATCAAATCTTCATTTTGTGGCAATTTTATTTTTACCAGCAATATGTTCACTAAAATTACCTTCACAGTACCATGAAACTTGCCTAATTTAGTTAACTTTTACCATGAAAATATCAAATAGCTCAAATGCTTTCTGAACAACAGCAGGCGCAAAGCAACCTTTTAAAACAGCGTAAGACTTTGGTGTTTTCTTCTGAAGCCCTACCATTCCCTTGTGCTTGTCCAAAACTGAATTATGCAGAAGGGTTGTGTGAAGGACTTTTCTCTTGCTTCATTGATTGACATTACCCTCAGGAGTCTGTGCCACTTTTAAACAGACACTTTCTGTCTCATCACCTGTAGAACTGCAGACAGAAGATGCACAACAAACTTCAAACCTCCTCCATCCCAGACAAACAAGCAGGTTAAGCCTTCTCACCCCCCCCAAGCCAGTTCTTCCAGAATCTAGGCTGATAATCAAACCAGGTTGTCAAAGTCACAATAAGAGACCATCTGAATCTACTCCGAGGCCAGTGGTGGAGACAAAAATCACAATCAAGGCTGACAGATTCAGAGTCTTGATTCTGGGATGTAGCTCTTCTCCTTGCTGTTGTTGTAGATTAGGGCATGTGTATAGGCAACAACCATGAAGCATGTATGATCAGATTTCTTAACAGAGACAAAATGCTAGCTTGGCAGAGAGGGGGCAATGCAATGTCCTGATTTGCTTTAACTATTACATTCTGTATAAGAGGAAAAGTTGAAAAGGCACAAATTAAAGTTAGAATCCATTAAAGGAAAATGCATCTACCCTCCACACTTTCTGGTGAGAAATGAAGGAGGTACGTTTTTAGATCTAACTGTTGAAATATGTGGCAAAAAGAAAGGTCCCCCTTTGGAAGACCACACTTGCACAGTGTCCTGAAATAGCTATAAATCCCGGTTCCTGTTACTGGGCAGTATAATTTTCCTTCTCAGAAAGTCCACCTTGAGATTTTATAAATCTGGAAAATGTACAGATGATAACTGTAGACCGTCTCTTAATATCCAGTTAAAACTTCTTAATGACATTTTGCAAAGTTAGTAAGTTATTGTTCTTCTCTGTTTATATACTGTATTACTGATATGAGTTTACTGTACTGAGCTCTTAAGTGGCCTGTAAGAATGTTATCATGAAATACTGTTAATGCTCTGCAGTTTTTTTTTTTCCTATTTTTAATTAGGATGACATAAGTAGATTTTTCTTCCTTTTTTTTTTTGTTCCCCCATCCCAGACCCATTATAAGACAGAACAGGAGCTAGACAATCATAAGCTAGGGGAAAGTCCTATGCCTCATTTGCTCTTGCCTGAGAATCCTTATCAGTCCTCTGTTCTCCACCCCCAGTGAAAACTGAGTGGTAGAGGGCACGCCAGCTGGTTAATCGTGGGCGAGACCTGCCATCTCTCTTTAGGATCACCCTATCTCCTCCCAGCAGCTATTCTGAACCCATAGTTGTTGCCTTCTAACGGGAAGTGCACCTTCTTATACCAATTTACTCTCAGGTGCACGTTATAGCAGTGTGAGTTTGGTCAGCCCTGGACTCAGTAGGTGAAGAAGTAGTGCTCTCATTAGATATTATCTATTTGGTGAGCAAGAGCCACAGAATGGGCAAGTTGGCAGCAGCCATTCATTTACTTCCACAGCCAAATCCTGCAGACCTTCAGACTACTAATCAAACTCAAGCTGCTGCATCACATTCTTGTTGAAACAAGCTGCCTTCCACTGACAGATTGCTGATATAAGGTTCCCATGCATAATCTGGACAGTCTGTTTTCAGATGATGAATTTGTGAAGAAGGGAAAATATATATCTTTAACTGAAATTATATTTAAATCTGTCCACCACTAACTCCTTATTTATTTATTTATTTATTTATGTATTTATTTTATTTGTAATTGTTGACCCAAGTTAGAGCACTGATCTCCATGGACCTTTTTCAGACTCAGCTCCAGAACACTATCGGCTTACATGACTTGCTAAGAGTAGCACAGTTAGCTAATGGAGGCTGAGGAAATCAAACCCTGGACCACTGGTCCTCAGGAAACAGCTTGTTTCAAGTTGAGAAAAGAAAAATCAGTGACTCTAGTGTAGACCATAGGATGGCAGACTCTTTCACTGTGATCCTCCTTTAAGCTACAGAAAAGCTCATGAATCTCATTTAGATATCAAAAAAGCAATACAAACTTCCCTGTAAAAAAAAACAAACAAAACAAGAAGTTATGTCTTACCATAACGTTCCATCTGTGTTGTTGATCTTCTTCCATTCACCACTGATGGGTTGGGTTCCGAGCCCTCGGAACTGAGTCGGCCTAATACTAAGCTCGCGTACACCAAAAACTCTCGAGCTAAACTGCTACCCACAATGCCCTTCTCCCAGTTATCTCAGATAAAGTTTGCATGAAACATATAGAAGTAAAAGCAGAGGCCATTTTTGCGCAAAAAAACCCTGAGAACACCACAAGGACCCATAAGATCCACCAGGAGCCTTTGGTGGGGGATGGAGGATGGGATGTGATGAATGGAAGATCAACAACACAGATGGAACGTTATGGTAAGACATAACTTCTTTATCTGCTGTTGTTAATCTTCTTCCCATTCATCACTGATGGGACAGAATCCTAAGCTACTTGAAAACCTGGGTGACCCTTATGGAAGAACATTCCTGAGTACCATTGAGCCAAAGGCCGCTCTTCCCCTGGAGACCATGTTCAACTTGTAATGTTTGATGAAAGTATGGGGTTTAGCCCAAATGGCTGCTGCGCAAATGTCATCCATAGAAGCTCTGGAGTGAAAAGCAACAGAAGTTGCTATGGCTCTCGTTGAATGTGCTTTGATATTGACAGGTTTAGGTTCATTCGCCAGTGAGTATGAAAAAGTAATACAATCTCTGAGCCATTTTGATAATGTGACTTTTGATATGGCACATCCCATTTTTGATCCAGAGGAGATGAAAAGTTAATCTGACTTGCTGATAGATTTAGTCCTATCCAAGTAAAAACATAATTGTCTATGTACATCCAATGAGTGCAGACAGTATTCTCCTTTATTGGAATAATTTGGGAATAACACTGGGAGCTCAATGAACTGGTTGACAGAGAAATCAGGAATCACTTTGGGGAGAAAAGATGGATCTGTACGAAGAGATACTTTGTCTTTATGAAAGATTAAATGCGAACTCTTGATGCACAAGGCCTGTAATTCTGATATCCGTCTAGCTGATGTGACAGCCACCAAAAATAGAGATTTCCATGATATAAATTTAAGGTCACATTTTGCAGCAGGCTCAAAAGGGGGTAAAGAGAGACCCTGCAATACCAGAGAGAGATTCCACGTCTCTAAAGGCCACCTGATTGGGGGTCTACTATGAAAAACTCCTTTGAGAAAGGTCTTGAATATGCAGGTGGAGATAAGTGGAACTCATTCTACACCGTTATGAAAATTGGAGATAGCTGCCAAGTGGACACGAATAGTAGAAGCTGATGCTCTATTCTCAAAAAACTCAGAAAGGTATTGAAGTATAACAGATACAGGAGCTGAGAGGGGGGGATCTAACATCTGGGGGTCTAACATCTGTTCTGTAGACCAGATAGCGAACCTTTTCCACTTATCTCTGTAGAGTTTTCTGGTGGATGGTTTATGAGAGGCCAGAATAATATCGCGAACAGGTGAGGAGTGGGTTCCCTGCCTGGTGACTAATGGAAGTAGAGAAACTAAGCTGTCAGCTTGAGAGTGAACAGATTTGGGAGAGTCAACCCTTGGGGGTGAGAGATAAGGTCCAGATGAGTGTCCAGGATCCATGGAGGTTGTAACAGGTGAGGCCGGAGAAAGGGGAACCCCACTTGTTGAGGCCAGAATGGGGCAATAAGGATCACCTTGCATCTCAACCGAATTGCTAGGGGTATCAAGGGAATTGGAGGATAAGCATAGAGGAGACCCGTGGGCCAATCGTGAGTTAAAGCGTCTCTTGGGAACTCCCCTTCTGGGGGAAAAAGGGCAAAGAAGCGGCGGCATTTGTTGTTTGAAGGGGAACCAAAGAGTTTGCAGCAAGGATGGCCCCAAAGGCTGAAAATTTCTGCCATCACATTTGGATTGAGAAACCACTCGTGTGGAAGGAGAATGCATCTGCTCAGCCTGTATGCAATCACGTTGGAGCTCCCCGGGATATGCGTTGCTATAAGAAAGCAGTTGGAAGCTATAGCCCAGTGCCAAATTCTCATGGCCTCTTGACACAGGGGGTAGGATTTGGTCCCTTCTTGTTTATTTATGTACCAGACTACTGATATATTGTCTAACTGAATCGCAATTGTTCCCACTGGAAGGAGCGGATGTAGTGTCTGCAACGCCAACAGTGCCACTCTCAATTCCAGAACATGGATATAGTTGGCCTCTAAGCTGGACCACATGCCTTGGACTGTCTTTCCCTGAAAATGCCCCCCCCCCCCCACTCTATCAGGGAAGCATCCGTGGTCACCGTGGCATTGGGCTGAGGGATCTGGAAGGGGTGACACCAAAGTTTTTCTTGTGGCCTCATCCACCAAAGAAGATCTTGCTTGCAAGTTAGTAATGAGGATCTGTGAGTTTTGGGGGTGAAGATTTGCCAACCAGTGGGACAATAGGAGCCATTGTAACAGTCTCATGTGTAATCTTGCCAGAGGAACAATTGGAATGGTCGCAGCCATATACCCCAGAGCCTGGAGAACTTCTCTTACTGACACCTTTCTTTGACAGAGCATCACTTGTACTTAGGTTCATAGGTTCATACTAGGCTATCTGCCCTAGGGCATTTATAAGCCTAGCCAGAGTGTGTATGGCTTTCGCCACCCATTTTAAATTAATTTTGCTATGCTCTTTTTCGAGGTTAGTATACTGTGCCTCTGTCTAACAGTGACACAGAAGTGATACCCGGGGTAAACCTACGATCTCCCATCCACTCATCAAGATTCCTCTTGAAGAGAGTCAATGAGGGACTCTGCCTAACCTGGACTGGGATTTTATTCCAGAGTGAAGGGAGCCTCTGGGTTATGAATCTGTCCCTCCAGCATGTCCTATTTATTTCAGTGCTGAGGTTTAAGTCCCTCGAGCGCGTAGCTCGATGGGATTTAGACTTTCTGAGGTGCAGCATGTCCATTAATTCCGGGTTGGACATGGCTTTATACGTCAGGCACAGATCGCCTCTGAGCAGGCGGTATGCCACTGAGTAGAGCTGGAGTTTCTTTAACCGGGCAGCATACGGCATCTGTTTGAGCCCCTTGATCCTCTTGGTGAGGTACTTTTGGGGTCTTTCCAGTTGCTGCAGGTGTCTGGTAAGGTACATCCCAAAAGGGGCATTGTACTCAATTATGGGCCTGATGAGGGATGAGTAAAGAGGCACAATGACCTCCCCTGATCTAGATGTGAATCCCTTCATGATTAGGTGGGCTATATAAAATGTTTTTCTAACCACTTTGGCCACGTGGTTGTCAAATGAGAGATTGCTATCAACTTGGGTCCCCAGGTCCCTAATTACTTCTTCTGTACTTAATGGATTACCACCTATGTGGTAATTTGTGGGCACTTTGTTTTGCCAAAGGGGATGACTATACACTTTTTGGCGTTTAGCTTGAGGCCATGGCTCTGGCACCAGTTGTCTGTTTCTATGAGGCCCTTTTGGAGGATGCTTGTGTCGGCTGGAGAGTCTATTATGGCGCCCAGTTTGCAGTCATCTGCGAACTTGGTCAGCCACAGTCCTTCCATGTTGGCCTGTACCTCTGAGAAATATATACCGAACAAGAGAGGTCCCAAGACTGAGCCTTGTGGGAAGCCACTTGTAACTGGTTTGGAGTCTGACATGGCTCCAGCTATTCTAACCATGTGGGTTCTGTCCTTGAGCCACTTTGCAACCCATCTAGTGACATAGGGGTTTATATTTAAGCTGGTGAGCTTATCTATAATGCCCGAGTGGGGTATTGTATCAAAGGCTTTTGCGAGGTCCAGGTAGGCTGTGTGGACCACCTTCCCCTTGTCAATGGCCTTGGTGACTGTTTCAAAGAAATCGACCAGGTTTAAGAGGCAGGATCTGCAATTAACAAAGCCGAACTGGGTAGGAGCCAGTGTCTGTAGGTCCCCAATATCTTTATTTATAAGGTCCATGATGATCCTTTCCATAGCTTTGCAGACCAAGCTAGTGAGACTTATGGGGCGATAGTTTCCAGGATCCGTTGAGGCACCACCTTTGTGGAGAGGGACCACTGCTGCTGTACGCCACTCTTTGGGTACATATCCTGTAGTAAGGCTGAGATTGAACAGTAGTTTTAGGTTTGGGTTTAGCTCTTCTTGGAGTTCATGTAGGACGCAGCGCGGGACACCGTCTGGTCCCATTGATGCTGTGTTTCTTGCTTTGGAGAGGGCAGCTCTTACCTGAGCATCTGAGATGTCAAGGGGGCAGTACTCTGCTGGGATAGATATTAGCCCTTTTGGTGGGGGTCGCTGAACCTGTCAGCTAGGATGTTGGCAATGTCTGTGGGTTCGTGTATTTTTGTCATTTTGGACTAATTCTGAGCATATCTGGGAATTCCCACCCAGGTTCCCAACATAACTAAAGAAAGCCTTGTGATTATCCTTAGTGTCCTGTGCAATTTTTCTCTCAAAGCTGGCCTTAGACGATTTTATGAGTGCCCGTAGTTTTTTGCTAATACTGATCAGAGATGCCTTCCCGTTTTGGGATTTTGCTCTGTCATGTAGTAGCTTCCTCCTTCTATTGTACAGTTTGTTTATGGCTGGGGTCCACCAGACAGGACGTCTGCCTTTGGAGGACTGGGTCTTGGTTTTATTTGGGATTGCATGATCTATGCATTCCTGAAGGTGTTCATAGAATGCGTTTATAAAGGATTTTGTGGTCTGGGCCGTATTATTCACAGGCCCGGGGGCTTTGAAGGATTCCACCTCGGTTTTGAGGAGTGTGAAATTTGCTTTACAGAAGTTTTTCACTGTGGTTTTCTGGGCATGGGATGGGGTCAGGATGTGAATATCCAGTGAGAATAGTTTATGGTCTGATCTTACCAGTGAGGGATACACTTCTGGTCTGGAGTATACAGTCCCCATGTTGGTGATGATCAGGTCCAGTATGTTTTCCCCTCTTGTGGGAATGGTAACAAGTTGTTCCATAGCATTTGAGTTTATAAATTCTAGGAACCTTTGGGCTAGGGTGTTGGAGCTAGAGTAATGCTCCCAGTCTATGGTTGGGTAGTTGAAGTCACTCAATATAATGGTGTTTGGAGAGATCCTCATATTTTCCAGTGCTCTCAGGAAGGCCGAGTGGGGTTCCTGGGTTTAGGAGGGTGGTCTGTAGCAGGCTATAAACTGGAAGGCAGTTTTACCCACTGTTAGTTGCACATGGATAGTCTCTGATGCTTCGTGCTGTGCCACCAACCTGGAGGTGTGGGTATCTTTGACGAATATTGATACCTCCCCTCCTTTTGTGGTTCGGTCCAAGTTTTGGGTCCGAAAAGCATGGTATGAGGTATAACCTGGTAGTGCTGGGGTGCTCTCGAGAGCCTTGAACCAGGTTTCTGTTACTACACAGATATCGATGTTCTCCATGCTAAGGAGAGTTTTGAGTGTGTGCATCTTGAGGTTTATACTTCTGGCGTTGAGTAGCATTACTCTTAGTTTCTTATCCCTTGTGATACCTATGGCCTATGGAAGTGGGTTTGTCTTTTGAGCCTTGCCTAAAAAAGGCACTATGGGGGTAGCAAGAGCCTTTGCCAATATCCGAAAGCCCAGGGGTGACAGGTGCAAGCCGTCCCTAGCGAAGCATCGTGGCTTGTCGAGCATGTCATCCCAGGCTGACAGGCATTGGATCCCCTTTGAATGACACCAATACTTAAGCCAATTGTTGAAATTGATAATCTTGTCTTCATACTGTGGCATCATTCTTGGTGAGGGTAAGATGCTACTCAAGGTCAGGGTCATACCGGCCTGGGCTACATTGCTCAGAGAGCTCCTCTATGTCTCTTTTCATGTAGTCCAGGGAGGTACGTCTCAGGTCATTCACACCAGCATGGACAATGACTGAGTCATATTTGTACTTGCCTTGGAGTGACCTGAGTGCTTGTGTTATGTGGCGGATCCTAGCGCCCGACAGGCAGTTCACCGTGACCTTCTCCTTGTTCAGCCTGGTGAGCGGGACATCAGTGTGCCTGATGATAGAGTCACCTATTACAAGTGTATCAGGTGTGTTGTTTAGCCTTAAGGGCTATGACTGTTCGGCACACTGGCTTTGTGAGCTATGTGTTGCACGTGTTTTGTTTTGGGGTAGCGGTTGCTTGGGTGTCTGCTTTGGGGGTCTCTGCTGCTTAGGCAGATTTTTATTTAGAGCCTCCAAGTATGTTTTTGTGTGTTTATGTGTTTGGTTTGCTGTCATGGTAGGTCTGTGTGAGACTGGAATTGTAGTGAGTGTGGTTTCCTTCTCCTCCTGACTGGTTACGCCAGTACTGAGTTGAGAGAGCTTAGCCTCCAGTTTGGCTATATGGTTGCATCTCTCACATGTGTTGGAATTTGTTGGGAGGAGGAGAGGGTTGTCTGTGTACATTAGGCAGTTGTAACATTGCCTCAAGATTCCCAGGTTCACCAGCTGGACCGGAGAGGATATTGACAACTGACTTTTGGACATGCTAGAATAGTATTGGGAATTCCTTTATAATTGAAAAAAAGGGCCAATGGGGAACAAGTTACTCAAGGGGAGTTTGTAAGGGTGTAGTGCTTTTAATTTTTTAGTGCTGACTTATATAATTGCTTTAGTGAGCAAGTGCTAGGCTTTAGCGTAGGAATAGGGTGTTTATTATGAGAACTAGATCAGTTCCAAGGCTCAAACCCAAATAAGCGGCGCTGCTCGAAGCGCTATGCACAAAATCACGCAAAGCCGCGCTACAGCGGGTTTTATACAGGTGGACTTGAAAGAGCTAGAAATTGGCCCAAAACAGCCAACAGACTACCAGATTCCTGCGCTGGGAACACTCCTCCAGGGACAGATAGGCTACTCCAAGCTCCCCACTGCCACTGGTGAACAAAGAAGCCTCCCTCTATCCAAGAAAGGAAATGGCAACACAGGAACTTTCCAAAAGTCCAGAATACAGCAAAGCCTGTATTTGGACTACTCTAGGTCAGGAAAGATGGGAAACAAGAATAACTTTTTTTTTTTCTTTTTTGCAACAAACAGCAGGAAATTGCAATAAATATGTAACACAGGCTAGCGCACTTGAGTGTGTAGCCTCAACAAGTAAATGCAACAAACAGGACAAACTTTAAAAGTGCAGGTGCAAAAACAACTTTAGACAGTTTAAAACAGTTCAAGAAGCAGAAATATTTGCAGTTTAGCTAGATCGGACAGTCACCCAAGTAGTAGCAGGAAAAAACACTTTTATCAGGTTAGCAGTAGCTCTTTTAGCCTCTCTGTTGCTAGCACCATTCTGCAGGACCACGAGGAGCCTGGCTGAGTAGTAACAAGCGCAAAAACCTCGCCAAAGCGGGTTTTATACAGGGGGATTTGAAAGAGCTAGAAATTGGCCCAAAATGGCCAATAGACTACCAGATTCTTGTGCTGGGAACACTCCTCCAGGGATAGATAGGCTGCTCTAAGCTCCCCACTGCCACTGGTGAACAAAGAAGCCTCCCTTAATCCAAGAAAGGAAATGGCAACACAGGAACTTTCCAAAAGTCCAGAATACAGCAAAGCCTGTATTTGGACTACTCTAGGTTAGGAAAGACAGGAAACAAGGATAATTTATTTGTTTTGTTTTTTTTTGTTTGTTTGTTTTTTTTGCAACAAACAGCAGGAAAATGCAATAAATATTTAACATAGGCTAGCGCACTTGAGTGTGCAGCCTCAACAGGTAAATGCAACAAACGGGACAAACTTTAAAAGTGCAGGTGCAAAAACAACTTTAAACAGTTTAAAACAGTTCAAGAAGCAGAAATACTTGCAGTTTAGCTAGATCGGACAGTCACCCAGATAGTAGCAGGAAAAAACACTTTTATCTGGTTAGCAGTCGCTCTTTTGGCCTCTCTGCTGCTAGCACCACTCTGCCGCACCAAAAGGAGCTTGGCTGAGTAGTAACAAGCGCAAAAACCTCGCCAATGCGAGTTTTATACAGGGGGACTTGAAAGAGCTAGAAATTGGCCCAAAACGGCCAATAGACTACCAGATTCTTGTGCTGGCAACACTCCTCCAGGGATAGGTAGGCTGCTCTAAGTTCCCCACTGCCACTGGTGAACAAAGAAACCTCCCTCTATCCAAGAAAGGAAATGGGCAACACAGGAACTTTCCAAAAGTCCAGAATGCAGCAAAGCCTGTATTTGGACTACTCTAGGTCAGGAAAGACGGGAAACAAGGATTTTTTTTTTTTTTCAACAAATAGCAGGAAAATGCAGTAAATATGTAACACAGGCTAGCGCACTTGCATGTGTAGCCTCAACAGGTAAATGCAAAAAACAGGACAAACTTTAAATTACAAGCGCAAAAGTGCGCTAAAGCTGGCTTTAAAGCAGGGGGTTAGAAAGAGATAGGAAATGGCCCAAAACGGCCCATAAGCTACAGGTCACTGGGCTGGAACCACTCCTCAAGGGACAGATAGGCTGCTCAGAGCTCCCACTCTCACTGGTGAACAAAGAAGCTTCCTCCTATCCAAATAAGGATATGGGCGACACAGGAACTATGACACAAAACGGCCCATAAGCTACAGGTCACTGGGCTGGAACCACTCCTCAAGGGACAGATAGGCTGCTCAGAGCTCCCCACTCTCACTGGTGAACAAAGAAGCTTCCTCCTATCGAAATAAGGATATGGGCAACACAGGAACTATGACACAGCCCAGAGATCAGCAATACCTGAAGACTGGACTATTCTAGTTCAGTAAAGGCGGGAAACAAGGATTTTTTTTTTTTTTTTTTTTTTTTTACAAAGTAGCAGAAATTAGGTACAGAAACACAGTAAATGCTTTAATTCAGCTAGCGCACTTGAG
The DNA here is from genome assembly GCF_019279795.1 of Protopterus annectens. Taxonomy (NCBI): domain Eukaryota; kingdom Metazoa; phylum Chordata; order Ceratodontiformes; family Protopteridae; genus Protopterus; species Protopterus annectens. The sequence goes on from NC_056747.1 coordinate 295,845,041, forward strand.
TGTGTAGCCTACCAATTAAACTAAGCAAAAACAAACTTTAAAAGTGCAAAAAAAACCCCTCAGGGATAAAGGCAGGAATGCAATAAAACAACTTTACAGAGCTTACTTAGTAAAAGAAACAGAAAAGTCTATATATACAGAAAAGCAGCAAAAACACACAAACACGCAATCTTAACCTCTGAAGCCTGTGAGTTGGTAGATACCATGCATGATCGAGTATTGAAAACTGCCCCTATAAATTCCAGTTGTTGGGTAGGTTGTAGATTGGATTTCTCCCAATGGACTGTCATGCCTAGAGACTCCACCAGTGAGAGTGTGTAACGAAGGGCTATGGTCAGGAGACACTTGAGGGGGGGGGGGGGAGGAGCCAATCGTCTTAATATGGAAACACCTGGAATCCCTGAAGTCTCAGATGAGCTGTCACCACTGCTAGGCATTGCGTGAACACTTTGGAGGCTGTCAAGAGACCGAATGGCAGGGCTCTGAACTGGTAATGATTGGCTCCTAGCTGGAAGTGAAGGAGACTCCTGGAGCATTTGTCCATTTTGATGTGGTAATATGCATCCCGGAGGTCTATCGAGCACATCCAAACATCCTCCCATAAAAAAGGGAGAATGAATTGTATAGTGACCATGCGGAATTTGGTTTGAACCACTGACTTGTTTAGATGGCTGAGATCCAAAATGGGTCTCCAGTCCCCGGTCTTTTTTGGCACCAAAAAGAATCTTGAGTAAAAACTGGATCCGCATTGGTCTGAGGGGACTGGTTGGATGACTCTTTTTTTGACACAGCTTTCGTATCTCTGAAGCTGCTTCTTACCTCTGACAGGGTGGAACATCGAGAAGGTTCTTTGTAGGTTTTGGACGTGATGTTAGGGGGATGTAATAGCCTCTGGAGATTATTCTCTGCACCCACCGATCTTTTGTAATAGAGTGCCAGGCAGTTTGGTGCAGAGAAAAATGAGCCCTGATTGCTTCCAGAGGAAAGCAATCGGGCAACGCTTCAGGAGAGTTGATAAGACCACCCGGAGAAAGAATCCCTGGAGTCCTAAAGGGGTGTCTTCCACCATTGGAACCCCCTCTGCCTCTAGGGAAATCCTCACAATGTGCATTGCGGAAAGGACCGTGAGATTTTTTTGTGCCATATTTTCCCACTCATCTGGTTCCTGTAAAATGAACGTTGGGGCTTGGAAAAATGTAGGCCAATGGCAGACAAGGTCTTTCCATCCTGCTCGCACCTGGCCAGTGTGTCCTTTACTTTAGAACCAAACAAGGAAGATGGTTCAATAGGGGCATTCAAAAAGGAGGACTTAAAGGAGTCCACGAGGTCACAGATGCGCATCCAGGCATGACGCCTCATGACTATGTCTGCACCCACAGCTCTAGCCCCTCATTCGGTTGCATGGGAGAGCAACCTCATGGACGAGTTGGAGATAGACTCAAGGGTGGCAAGTTGAGAGGCAACCTTATCTAGTGCCCTGTCAGAAACTTGACCCACGAGGGCTCCAGAAAGTTCGGAGATTAGATCCCTTTGGAGTCTCTTGAAATGTGCCAAGTAGTTCAGAGACCTGACTGCTAAGGTCGCTGAAGCAAAAACTCACCTCCCTAGTCTGCTCACAGCCCAGGACTCTCTGTTGGGTGGGTGAACAGTCGGACTTTCCTCCGCAAGTTCCTTTTTAGTGGCCGCCGCCACCACCATAGTATCAACTGGCAAGCCTCTAGACCAGTGGGTATGCTCCTCTGGTGGGGAAAGAATCTTGTCTGGTCTCCGGGGAATGGCCTCAATAGAATCAGGGTTCGTCCATGCATGCTGCACGATGAGCTGGACTAACTCGTCGGCAGGTGGGGTCACCTAAGAAGTAGAAGGCTGAGAGCGGAAAGCCTGCAGGAAGACTGACTCCTCTGAGGAAGAAGGGTTAGAGGGCTTCCAGCCACCCCTCTGTTTCAATATTTCCAGGATGTCGCCAAAGGAGACATCATCAGGGGGTGACCGTAGGGACCCTTCCCCATCATTGTAGTCCATATCCTCTGTGAGAGATTCCTTCGGGGAGTCAAGCTGTTTCCTGTTACACGCCTTCTTCTGAGGGGGTTCTTCAGTGGGGATGTCTGAAGAAGACTCGGAAGGAAGAATATCCTGAACTGAGGTATCCTGAGGCTTGTGCTCTCGGTGTCTGGGGAGGTGGCCCGTGGTAGCTGTAGCTCAAAAGGAGCAGGGGGAAGATCCAACATAGGAGGAGCACTTCCAAAAGCAAACACCCTCCATCACCCAGAAAGCAGGCCCGTCCAAAGAGGAATGGTAGCCCAGAACACAGTAAGACAATCTCTGAACTGGGGTCACACCCCGCTCCACCAGACCTGCTCCATGGGATGGAGCCTCAAGCAAGATCGGGGCAGGCGTTACCCCCGGATCCGAGGACAGAACCAATAAAAAACTTGGAACTGTGCTCACAGCCAAGGGTTCCACCCCCCCCCAATCATGAGACTGAGGAAGAGACGGTTCCTATGGAACCGAAACCCGAAGGGGTGGCCTCGAAGCCTCAGTGAGGGTCACTGTTGGAGCTGAGGAATGGGATCCTACCAAGGAAGTCGGAGCTATGGGCCTCAGAACCGATGGATCTGAGGGGGGAGGAGTATAAGTGGGAGTCTTGGGAGCAGTAGATCCAAACCCTGAAGCAGGATGAGTCTTAGGAATGTTTGTTATCCCTCTGGCTGTCAACAGTTGGTCCAGCAGGCGCACCACATCGAATTCAGACAGACTCCTGGTGGACCTTGTAGATACTCCAAAAGGAGAGTCAGGCCAGTCCAGAAAAGGGCTATAAGTATGGCCTAAGAACAGGTCCAATGAAGGGGAGTACTGGGTCCATGGTGTTTGAGTTGTCGGCACCGAAGACTCTAACTTGGAAACAGGCAATTGGGGAATCAACAGCATTGCGAAGGGACTCGGTGGCGAGGAGGCACTTGGAGTCGAGGTTATTATCGGCTCCAAAGGGATTGTCGGAACTGCCTTCGGTGCAGTGAAAGGTGACGTTGGTGCCGAAACTAATGAAGTCAGTAAGGTTCGAAGCTGTAGTCGTCACTGCAGTTAAGACTGGTGCTGTATAGGTCAGTGCCGAAGGTGGCGCCGATGTTGAAGTTTCTGTAAGTCTATGATATCAGATTTAGAAACAACTGCAGCTGAGCTTGAAACAGAAGCAATAGTTACAGTTGGAGCCGAGGAAGCACTCGAGTTCAGTAGAAGATTTGTGGGCCTTGTGTTTGTGGGACTTGCCCTTATTACCAGCAGGTGAAGAGGGATCGGAATGTGGACTTTTTTTGTCCTTCACTGGAGGGGTTGAGACCTCAGACACAGAAAGGGTCTCTGAGAAAGGTGAGGTTAACAGGCCTTTCAAAATCAGTTTATTTTTTCTCTCATTCAGCGTCCACTGACTAAAACTTAGGCAAATCTGGCAAGGAGGTCTCACAGACAGGTGAGAAACCCCCAGACAATACACACAATCATCGAACAAGTCACTGTTAGGGAGTTTGTCATTGCAGGAAGTGCAATGTTTGAACCCCAAAGTCCCTTTTTTTTCAACACATATCCAAACACACAAAAAGAAACAATTTACTGCTAGAAAGTGAGAAAAAAGAAGCAGAAAGGGAAGATACCAACGATGGTATCAAACAATACCACAAGGGTAGGAGAGGGTGTTACCAATAATGGTATAAGAAATACCCAATGGGTAGAGCTAGGCAGATAAATAGGGTAGAAAAAAGAGTTAGTTTAGAAAAAAAAGGTTCAAAATACACAAATATTTGTAAAAATATGACACTTAGCTGGAGAGCTCGGTGAAACGCTGCTATATGGCTGTGCAGCAAATGAGATCTGAGGTAACTGGGAGAATGGCATTGTGGGTAGCAGCTTAGCTCGAGAGTTTTTGGTGTACGCGAGCTTGGTATTAGGCCGACTCAGTTCCGAGGGCTCAGAACCTAACCCATCAGTGATGAATGGGAAGAAGATTAACAACAGATATACATTTATCCTCAAATATAAAACAAAAATACAAATCTGATAAAGTCAAGATTTGACTTACTACAATATTCTATTATTTGTTGGCAAAAATGTACATTCACTGACTATTATTCTTCTGTAGTTAACCTAATACCACATAAAATGAATTACGAATAGCTAACAAGTACCCAATATTTTTAGACTTGCAGGCCTCACCATTTGAGACTTGATGCCCTAGGGAATCTGTGGATTGGTTCCAAAGATGTGCGATGCCATTGTGTTACTCTCATTGATGGCATTCCTTGATAAACCAGGAAAATGTAGGACAACATGTATTTTGCAGTTTTCAGAAGCCAGGTGTTACAGCTTGTTTCTGGGGAACAACCTATTGGGGCAGAGAATCTGTATAATTCTGTCCTAGAATAGGATACTCCCATGTGTAGACAGTTCTATGAATATGCCACAAAAGGTAAGAGATTTTTTTTTCTTATATATAATTTATTATTTTCAAAGATTGCATTAGACAGACTGCCATATATAAGTGGTACAGCAGATGTTCCTTTTAATTTGCTACTATAGGGCAGTCACTTAGATAAGGAAACAGTTTTGTTTTGTTTCCAAAGACACACAAATACTGGATCCAAACATTTGGCAAATACTCTGAGAGGTGTGGTAGCTCAAATGGCAGAGCTGAAAACTGAAAATCATGTTGGTTAACATATGTGCTACTTTCTGTGAGAAGAACGTACTGGCAGGTGTAAATCGGTATGTTCATTGCAAACTCTTGCTCTTATCAGCATACCATTTTTTCTTTTTTGAGAGTAACCTTTTTTTCTGTAAGATTTCATGTTTGTGAATTTGCTCAGATTCTATAAGGTTAGCACTAGTCTGTATGTCCTGTCATTCTTAGGGACCAGAAGCCTTCTGGAATAGAAAACTTGGCCTATTTAATGTGATGATGCCAAATAATGGTGTATTAAATATACAGCTTAATGCATGTGATTTGGTAGTATTTGTGGAACGAGGCATGCCTGAGGTTTGTCAAACTTTATTGAATAATTCTGACGTGATGTCTGAAGTACCCATTTGTCACCTCACTGGTGAGATCAGATCACAAACTAATCTCGCTGGAGGTCCTCATCCCACCCCCACCTGAAATAAAAAAGACCACAGTAAAGAACTTCTCGAAAGCCGACTTCACACTTCTAAAGACTAGTGTGGTCTCCTTTAAGGCCCCCGAGCCGACGGAAAACAGTACTCAAGCCGCTGAATCACTTACAAATGCCTTCTACCAGCACCTGCAGGACTGCATGGATAAGGCAATCCCAAGCAAAACAAAGACTCTTTGTACCAAAGGCAAGCGTCCACTCTGGTGGACCCCAGCCATAAACAAACTCTACAACAAAAGGAGGAAGCTACTACAAGATAGAGCAAAATCCTTAAAAGGTAAGACACCCTTGATCACTATAAGTAAAAACTAAGAGCTCTCATAAAATCATCCAAAGCAAATTTTGAGAGAAAAATAGCTAAAGACTCAAAAGACAATCATAAGGCCTTCTTTAGCTATGTTAGAAACCTGGGAGGAAACTCCCAGATATGCTCAGAACTAGTTCAAAATGATGTGAAGATTACTGATCCTACAGACATTGCCAACATACTGGCTGACAGGTTCAGTGCAAACTTCTCCCCCCCCCCACAAGCAGAGGTATCTACACCAAGCGATTGCAGCCCCCAAACATCTCCAACGCCCAAGTGAGAACTGCTCTCCAAAGCAAAAACACAGCATCCATGGGACCTGATGGTGTCCCCGGCTGTGTGCTCCACGAACTCAACGAGGAATTAAACCCACAGCTAGGACAGCTGTTTAATCATAGTCTTACCTCTGGATACGTACCCAGGAGTGGTGCACTGCAACTGTGGTCCCACTTCACAAAGGTGGTGCCTCCACCGACCCTGGAAATTACCGCCCATTAGCTTGACAAGCCTTATCTGCAAAGCCATGGAGAGGATCATAATGGACCTCATAAATAAAGACATAGGGAATTTGCAGACTTTGGATCCATCCCAGTTTGGCTTTGTCAAAGGCAGATCATGCCTTCTAAACTTGGTTGACTTTTGAAACAGTCACCAAAGCCATTGATGAGGGAAAGGCAGTCCATACAGCCTACCTCGATCTGGCGAAGGCCTTTGATACAATACCCCACTGGGTATCATTGAAAACTCATCAGCTTAAATGTTAACCCATACATCACAAGATGGGTTGCAAACTGGCTGAGTGACAGAACCCACAGGGTCAGAGTTGCTGGCGCCATGTCAGACTCAAAGCCTGTCACAAGTGGTGTACCACAGGGCTCAGTCCTGGGCCCACTCTTGTTTGGCATCTACTTTTCCGAAGTACAAGCAAACACAGGAGGGTTATGGCTGACAAAGTTTGCAGATGACTGCAAACTGGGCCATAGTAGAAAACACATCTGACACAGATATCCTTCAGAAGGGTCTCACAGAAACGGATAACTGGTGCCAGAGCCATGGCCTAAAGTTAAATGCCAAAAATGCATAGTCATACCCTTCGGGAAAAACAAGGTTACCCTAGCTACCAAATAGGTGGCAATCCACTGAGTACAGAAGAAGTTATCAGGGACCTGGGGACCCAGGTTGATAGTAGTCTGTCATTCGACACCCATGTAGCTAAAGTAGTTAGGAAGACCTTCTACATTGCCCACCTTATCATGAAGGGATTCTCATCTAGATCAAGGGAGGTCATAGTCTCCTATACTCATCACTCATCAGACCAATGATTGAGTACAATGCCCCATTCGAATGTATCTGACCCGACACTTGCAGCAGCTGGAGAGGCCACAAATGTTCCTCACCAAAAGGATAAAGGGTCTCAAACATCTGTCCTATGCTGCCCGACTGAAAGAACTCCAGCTCTATTCAGTCGCTTACCGCTTGCTCAGAGGTGACCTTTGCCTAACATACAAGGCCATGTCAAACCCAGATTTGATGAATATGCTTCACCTCAAAAAATCTAGATCCGTCAGAGCCACAAGGGCGGGAGACTTAAACCTCGACACGGCTATTAATAGGACGTGCTGGAGGGATAGATTCATCACCCAAAGACTCCCTATGCTGTGGAATAAAATCCCGGTATATGTGAGGCAGAGCACCTCGCTGGCCTTGTTCAAGAGAAATCTTGACCAATGGATGGGAGATCGCAGATATACCCCAGGGATTACCTCAGTGTCACTGCTCAACAGAGGCACAGCAAAATAATGGGTATAGTTCCCCATACTAAAGGGGTGGCGTAAGCCACAAAACTATGGGCTAGGCTTGTAAATGCCCTCGGGCAGATAGCCTAGTATGAACCTATGAACCTATAACATGGTCTTGAAACCTGCCTCCTTGGAGTACCAGGCAAGGGAAAATAAACGGTTCTATGTTACTTGCAGAATGCTGGGTAATCTCTGTCCTTTTATCCTGATTCATGTGGCAGTGGTCTGCTTTCCTCTATAGTGACGGTGACAGTGTTGACATGCGTTGGGTGTTTTTTCTATAAAAAGGCATTTGTCTGGGATATAATTTCTTTAAACCTGTGAGTAAGAAGGGCTGTATGTTTCAATAAAAGAAATTCTTGCTCCTGTTTTTCTAGAGTGGGAATAATGTCATCAATGGCTGTCCAAAAAACGCATCCTGAGTTACTGGTGCAGTTACAAATTTTAGACCTTACATTTTCAGTGTAATTCATTATTCTACACCATGCAAGTCTTCCCAAAGTTGCTCTTTACATAGGAGAACTTGAAGAGGCATCACAAGCATACTTCAAAGTATGAACACCAATCTGTAACTACATAACAAAAGCAATAAGTTTTTATTATTTACTTACATAATCAGAGCCTGGCAAAATTGGCAATGTTTCCTGAACGTGCTCTAAAACAATATTGATATAAATTGATATTGGCTAAATAATCCAGACCTCCGATGGCCAAAGTCCTAGAATTGTACACATTTTAAACATAGTCATCAAATAATGTTGACTCTTTGTCAAACCATACGTTGCTGCAAGAAAAGCTTTTGTATTTTTTGATGCTGATGTGGAAACAGTAGCAGATCTGCCTTATGAATATTATATAACCCACAAGTGCCTTGCATATCCTGTCAACTCTTTTTGGTGCTGCTGGTTGTACATCAGGTTCTGACTATAAACCTTAAGAGCATCCTAAAAGTATCATAAAAATCAAAGACTGGTCCATATGGATTGTTGAAGCCTCTTCAATGTGGAAACAAGATTCCCAGTCACCAAGCAAAAATTCTCCTGTGTTGTTTACAGTATTAATAAACAATATATCCTGTGGGGGTGAATCTGAAGACAGGGGAATTAGCCTTATTTTAAGACTATAAAATAAGTAGAATCTGTCAGAGCTGAATAAAAAAAAACTGTGATCAGAAGAACTCATAAAGACTTCTTATTCTTTTCCATTTTACTTCAGGGACCTTCATTAGCTGCTACTGCTGTTTTATGGTTTCTTTGACTAAACCTCTCTCTTGCAATCAACTTGTAGAACTGGTAAAGCTAGAGTGGTAGAAGCATCTGTTGATGTCCTTACATTCACAGCTGCAGTATTCCTTACAAATGGGATTCCCTAGCATGAAGTCCACTGTCCGCCAGTTTACTAAAGTCTACCGCTGCTTTAAGGTATGCTGAACATCACCTACACACTCCTTGCGTAGGGTAGGGCATAAAGGTGATGTTTAGGATTACCATTCTCAGAAATACTTTGCCACCAGACTGAATGTTGTTTTAATCATTGGTCTGTTACCTTCATTCATTTTTTTTACTGTTTTTCCTGTGCTTACTCCTGTTTGCTGGAGTCCTCAACATTGTAGAGAAGTACCCAGTTGTTTTTTTGGTTACTTTTTCTGTTTGTTTTGTGCTGTTTGGGGTTAATGTCATCCAGGAAGGGTAAATGACAGTGTGGGAGACTGATTCCCCATAAAGACTGCCACAATAATTGTCTTTTTTGCCTAGGTGCTGCTCACAACCATACGTCTTGTTCAATTTGTAAGGCATTTGTCCCCAAAACTCTTCGTAGCAGGCTTTCTTCCCTTTCATTGTATCCTGAGAACCAGTGTCTTAAGCTTCTTACTGCAGATACTACGGACGGAACTTCCTTCCCCAAGGGTCAGCCATCAGGGAAGAAGAAGGTGCAAAAGGTAAGACCGAAATCTTCCGCTGTCCAGCCTCTGCTTGGAGTTTCTCCCGAGGTTATGAACCCAGAGGCTCGCCCAGTTGTTTTGTCAGATTCTTCTACTGTGGCTAGATTGGAGGCCGGTGAGGATCGGGCGGGCAGCATGTACAATGAGGCTTTGCTGGCATCCATTTTAGGTTTTCAAGGGGAACCACAGATGACTGTTTTTGAGGGGTCTAGAGGGGTTCCACAGTTTCTCTTTATGGAGGAGGTTCCTACTACAGTTGTGGTATGCCGCCCTGAGTCTGAGCCTTTTCCGGTTTCTAGGACGGATGTCCCCTTTAAAAAAAAAAAAAAAAAAAAAAAAAAAAAACACGAAACTAATTGTGTTTCTTCTGCTCCTAGGGATCTACAAAGTGAGTGGCAAGCCTTTACTCAGAAGTTATTTAATGCTTTACTGTCATTGAGTCCTCCTCAAGGGGTTTAATTTCTGCTCCTTCTTGGTCCTCTTCTTCCCCTAAAAGGCCTAGAGAATTTAATTCTTCTGAGATGGATTCTGATGATGACTATCTTGCTTACTGTACCCAGATTCCTTCTCCTTTAGACTACGGGTCTGAGGAGGAGGATTCTCATACTCTATCCTTCTGAGGAAATTTCCTTGGGGACACAATCTCTAGGATGATGGAATTTTTTAAGTGGGGCTGTGCCCAGGTTTCGGATATCCATAAGAGGTACTATGAGTTACTGCAGATGGGATCTCCTAAACCTACGGTCTGTCTGTAGCCTCTGATAAGCCATCTCAATTGCTTCCTTCATCCAAGTTACTCCCTTCTGACAAGGACAGTAGAACCATGGATAGCCTGGGTAAGTAGGTTTATACTTTAGCTACCTTAGCTTTTAGGGCTATTAATTATCAGACCCATATCTCTAGGTATGTTTTGGCTCTTCTTTCTCAGGCTTGTCAGCTTCTTTCTGATCTTCTAGACTCTGAGTAAATCTTCTTTTGCTCTTTTCTTGCTTGGGACTTCCTCTCAAATAGTTTGTCATTCTATCAAATGTAGTTACGATGCAGCAGATGCCTCTTCTATTGCTGCTGCTTTTGGTTCAATTCTGAAGATATATTCTTGGCTTAGGCTTCAACCTTTGCCCGATGATATTAAGGCTAAGTTGATGGATGCTCCTCTGGATAATAATCTTTTGTTTGGTGAAGCGGCTGCTGGTTTATTAAAGTCTCTTCAGGACAAGGGGAAGGCTTTACAGGAGCTTAAGCATGTCTTTGTTACTCCTGTGCCTAAATTTCAGTGAAACTACCCTTCTAAGCCAGCCTTTGTTTGTAGGCAATCTCATCCTCCTTCTAAAGGTAAAAAGGGTAGTAAACAGACTCCTGGTGCTAAGGCCACTCAGACTGCAGGGATTCCTAAGCCTTCCTTTTCTGACAAACCAGGTGTTGTCTGATTATCCACCTGTTCCCAGCCACATTCCTCTTTCTCTTCGCCTTTCTCTTCGTGTTTGGTTCCAAATCACCCAGGATTCTTGGGTTCTGTCAATCATTCGGCAAGGGTACTTCATGGTCTGGATTTCCAGCCCTCCTTTTATGGGCATTCCTCAGCCTCCTCGGGGAACAACTTTCTTTTTTCCCAGAGGTTCTTTGAGACCTCTTGTCTCAGGGTACTATTCAAGAGGTGCCTGTGTCACAAGAGGGAAAGAGTTTTATTCCAGAATGTTTCTAGTGCCCAGAAAAGAAGGTACTTGGAGACCTATTCTAGACTTCTCCCATCTAAACACTTTTCTGAAGGTGCCTTCCTTTTAGATGCTGTCCCTTCAGTCCCTTTTTCCACTCTTGCTTCCTCGGGCCTTTCTGGTGTCTCTGGACCTCAGGGATGCTTATCTCCATATTCCGATCCATCCTTTTTTCAGGAGATTTTTGCATTTCTCTGTTACTTCCTGGCATTTTCAGTTCTGTGCTTAGCCCTTTGGCCTTTGTACTGCCCCAAGGGTATTCACCAAATGCCTCGCTCCTGTGATTGCCTTTTGCAGGCTTCAAGGATTCAAATCTTTCCTTTTTTGGATGACCTGCTAATTCAGGCATCTTCTCCAGAGGTCCTTCTGCAAAATCTTCATTTTAACATTTCTCTTCTTCAGAGCCTGGGGTTCACAATAAACTTCAAAAGTCTTCCCTGACTCCTTCTCAGGATCATGTCTTTCTGGGTTGTTGCAGGATTCAAATGGTGCCAGTGCTGGCATTTCTGACTCCTCCAAAGGCATTAACTCTAATTTCTTTCTTTCAAACTCTTCTTCCCCTGGCCTCCATTACAGCCAGGGAGTTTCTGAGAGCTCTGGGGTTCATGGCTTCTGCCATTCTGATGCTCTCTCTGGCCAAATGCCACATGAGGAAGTTCCAGTGATTTCTGAAGTCGGCATGGCTTCAGCATGCGCATCCTCTAGACTTTTCTGTTCCTCTTCTCCCGTGTTTCAAGAAAGAACTTCTGTGGTGGATTCAGCAGTTGTCTCTGAATCCAGGGCTCCCTTTTCAGCCTCCTCTTCCCTCTCAGGATCTGTTCACAGATGCTTTAGATGTGGGATGGGGAGCGATGTTTGGTTCCCTGAGGGTTCAGGGAGTGTGGTCACCTCATCAGCAGAAGAAGCACATCAACATCAAAGAGATGAGGGCTCTTATGCAAGCTTTTCAGGCCTTTCATCCTCTCTTCTCTCTGGGGCCTATCAAGGTATTCACAGACAATATCCCAGTCATGTGGTATATCAACAAACAGGGGGATGCGAGATCTTACCATCTTCACTGGCTGGCACTTTTGGTATGGGATCTGGCTATCTAATATCAAGTGACTCTTCAGGCAGTTTATATTCCTTCAGATCAGAACATTGTGGCAGACAGTCTGAGTAGGTCCTTCACTCAATCCCACAAATGGATGCTTCACAGGGATGTGTTTCTGGACATTGTTCACCAGTGGGGTACTCCTCAAGTAGATCTCTTTGCCTCCCCTGTGAACAGATAACTTCCTCTGTTTTGTGCCGGAGTCCCAGGCTTTCTGGTATGGAAGGTAGATGCCCTCTCATTTTCTTGGAAGGGGATGTTTCTTTATGCAGTCCCTCCCCTTTCTCTCATTCCAAGAGTCCTGTTCAAGATTCAACAGGATGCTCCCAAAATCTTGTTGGTGGCTCCCTTTTGGCCGCAACAGCACTGGTTCCCTCTACTTCTGCATCTATCTGAGGGCATTCATCACAAGCTACCTCACAGGGTGGATCTCCTTGCACAAGACAAAGGGTCTCTCATCCATTCCCACCGGTCCACGCTTCAACTGACACTGATAGGGTTTTGATCCTTCATAGACACCTTTTTTCCTGAGGACTTGCTGCAGGTCCTGCAAGAGGTCAGGAAACCTACTACTAGGAAATCCTACTTGTCTTAATGGAAGGGGTTTTCTATTTGGTGTCTTTCTTGTGACCTGGACCCACTTTCTGTGGATGTTCCTTTGGTTTCCTCTTATTGGTATGAGTTGCTCAATGCTAGTTTGGCCTATTCTTCTATTAAGGCCCACTTATCAGCTCTTTCTGCTTGTCTGCCTTTAACTCCCCCGTTAGCTTCTACATTTTAGGCTAAGCAATCTCTTAAAGGTGTCCTTAATATCAGACATCCCAGGAAGCCTGTTCCTCCTCCCTGGGATCTTAATTTCATTCTGGAAAAATTGACTCAGGCTCCTTTTGAGCCTGCTGTTTCAACTTCCTTGCAACACTGTTCTTGGAAGACAGTTCTTCTGTTAGCTCTTACTTCTGCCAGACGGGTGTCTGAGTTGCAAGCCATTGTGGCTTGTCCACCTTTTTTGATATTTCATGAGGACAGGGTGTCCTTGTGTACTAATCCTTCTTTCATGCCCAAGGTGGTTAATGAGTTGTCACTTAATCAGTCTATTAATTTGCCTACTTTTTTCCCCTCTCCGCAATCTGGCAGTAAGAGGGTGCTGCATACCTTAGATGTGCATAGACAACTCAGATTTTATTTGGATAAAACTAAAGCTATCAGAAAATCTGACCAGTTATTTGTTTCCTTTCATCCTAGATCTTTAGGTTTGGCTGTTTCCAAGCAACTATTCCCACTTGGATTTCAAAGGCTATTTCCTTTTGTTACACTTTTCAAGGCGACAGCCTTCCTTTTTCTGTAAAGGCTCATTCCACTAGAGCTGTGGCTTCTTCTGGTGCTTTTTTTCAAAGGCTTACAAGCTAATTCTATTCTTGAAACTGCTACCTGAACTTCTGTGCATACCTTTACCAAACATTACCAGTTGGATGGTATCTCCAGAGCTAGATCTGGTTTTGCTGATGCCATTCTTTATGGCTTCTTAGGGGGCTCTGCTGCTTCCTCCTCCAAAATTTCTTCTTGAGCTTTGGCACTCTCCCATTTGTAAGGAATACTGCAGCGGTGAATGTAAAGACATAATACAATTGTGCAAAATCTTACCATAATGGTAGATATCCTTGCCTTCACCACTGCAGTATTCACTCCCTCCCTCCATCCCCCTGGTCTTTTTTCCTTCCTGGATGTGCAGGTTTTCCTTTGTTTTCCTTGGACAGCTGTTCCTACTGGGGGAATCAGTTCTGAGGATGGTACGCCTGAACATCACCATTATGCCCTACCCTATGCAAGGAGTGTGTAGGTGACATTCAGCGTACCTTAAAGCAATGGTAGACTTTGGTAAACTGGCTGGACGGTGGGCTTCACGGCAGGGAATCCCATTTGAAAGGAATACTGCAGCAGTGAAGGCAAGGACATTTACTGTTATGGTAAGATTTTACACAACTTACTTTATCCCTGTTTTTGGAACTCATAGTCAAAGTACCCTTCAGAAGCAGTGGTGTAGGACTTGTGTTTCTTATCAAAATCTTTGTTCTGCTTCCTTTGATTTGTTTTTGCCAAGTCTAGCAGAAATATCACTGTTTCCCTGTCTTTTATTCTTTTCCATCTTTTAATGAAAAATGTGGAAAAAACAGATATCATTACTTTAATGTGGTAAAGAAACCAGCTACCTGTCTAGCACAAACACACAATTTTTTTCTTGAAATCAGTCACAAAAATGAATACTGGGCTAACATGACCCCTTCCATATGAGATTATTCCGATTTTAATGAATGTACACAAATGATAAGTTGAGAAGAAGTGAAGCAATGAAGCACGTGCGTGACAGCAGTGGATATAAGAACATGTTGCACACCTAATTATGTAAGCTCCAATAGTCCTCATATGGAAGAAGGGTACAGGTGATAAAAGTCCAACAAAGTAAAAGTAGGACAGAAGGTATAAGATGACATGAAATTACTTATTCCTACCCTGACTTTATCAAAGAAGACAGAGTTATAGGTTCTTTCTATAATTCTGGACATGTGACTACAGCTTTGACAATAGGAACCATAAGAACTTATGCTGCAAGGAAAATAGCTTTCCTAGGCTGGTAACCATCCTCCCTTATCCCACAATGCATCACTTCCTTCTGCTTTTCTAATTCTTGATCAAGTGAAAGGAAATAAGAAAAGTAAGGAAAATGAAGGAAAGAGGTTGGCAGGTAGATTACGTCTTGGTGTCATTTCTCTACTCACAGATCCATAATTAACACAAGTAGTTGAAACTTTATTTTTTTAGTATCCCAGAGAATCTTTTCTAAAAAGATTTCCAGCCTACATAAATTAAGGCACTGCTGGTGATTCCCTGCTGGGTGAGGAAAGTGTAGATCAGAGTGTGTATATACCTTTAAGAAGCTTTCCAGCCAGCATAAAAGTACTGAGCATGTGTAAGCTAGAGTGCCATTTTGTAGAGAGCTGTAGTGTAAATATGTATGTATGTAATAGTCAGTTTGTTTATATTTTATGTTGGCGCTATTCATCCTGATGTGTTTGTATGTAGTAAAGTATATAAATGAATATTCCAGCCTCTTTGTCTTAAGTAGCTACACAAAGCGAGCGACATGGTGTCAGAATGGGATCCAGAGTCAAGACCTTGAGGCACAAGGTTAAAGTTGGAGGAAGATATAGGAGTGGAACATCCCTACTGTTCAAACGACTCGCAAAGCGGGTCAGAAACAAATTCTAGGCACTAAAGCTCACTTAAATGTTTTTTTACTCAATGAATATAAAACGAAGCACTCAGAACACTCAAAATGAATTTCTAATTAAATGAAATGTCTGAAACTGCAACATGTTGATAAAAATATTCAAAATAGTTACGAAAATGTTTGAAATATCCGAACCGCATAAAATGCATAAAACAAGGGGAAAAAAAACATATTTTTTCGCTATGTGCTACTTTTTCACATTCACTAAAGCTATTGGAGATATATGAGGTGTACAAAGTGTTTGCATGTTTGTGAAGAATTACAGTACAATTTTTTTCATAAATACAGCTATTTCAAAGAATATTTTGCAAAGAACAGTCTTTCAAACAGTTTATTGCGCATTTGAATGTTGTTACAAGTACCTGGTGTGTGTGCATGTTCATACATAATTATAAGGGCCATATTTGCATTGTGTCTAAGCATAATTTGTTGGCATGGCAGAAGGATTTCACAACCTTCTCCACGTGTATTTGATAATAATATTGCTTAAAATTGGAGAGTGAACAAGAGTACAATATTTTCATTCAGGCTGCTTTTTCTGATTAAGATGCACGTACAAAGGGAATTATTCTGCTTAATTTAGCTGGATCAGAAGCCATAGAAAGAGAGCATTAATTTCTGAATGCACTTGTTGTCTGCAGGGGAGGCAGAAACCACCATACAGTGGTACCAGCTGAAACAAGGGAAGACCCAGAGTGCTTAAAACGTAAATTTAGAGAAATGTGTAACTCCTAAATGAATATTACAATGGAAAGGGACATATTTTATACAACAGATCAGAAGCCTGGTGAAACATTTATAGAATAACTGACTTGATAAACAAGGCTAAAATGTGCAGATTTGGTGATTTAAGGGATGAGATGATAAAAGACAGCCTTGTGTGTGGTATTAAAGATGATGCAATGAGAAAGAGTTTGATTCGAGACAGTGATTTAACTTTGAATAAGGCCACAGAAATTTGTCAAATACATGAGCTCACAGAAAAACACACAAATATGCTTATTAATGAGAAATGCATGCTTTCAGTGCCTTCCAAAGCTAATGTTGATAGTATGCAGCATGTGGTTAAAAACAACAGGCCCAAGCACATGGGACCTACTGTGAGTCATGCAGCAGTCCCTGGTAAACCAGAGTCTTTCAAGCAAATTCCAAGTAAGGCGGACATGCTCAGTGAACCACAGGGGTGAGTCAGCAAAATTGAAAAGGCTCATGGTTACTTCCAACTCTAACACCAACTACAAACCAGCGAAGTTAGCTGAAATACCAAACTTATAAACCCAAAAGGGAAAAGTGCTTAGGTTTTGGTCAGCAGTGCCACAAATGAAACAAGTGGAATCATTTTCAAAGGTTTTGTAAATCAAAAAAGTTTCATTCTTTTATTAAAAAAGAACATTCCAAGAGAAAAGTTGACCAACTAGAAGGTTGTGACCCTACTTTTTATGTTGATGGTGTGTCTGCGCTTGGTGAAACAGTCGACATAGTAGATTTGTGGCAAAGAATGAAGTATTTGTACTGTTCTGATTAATGGGAGACCCATAGAGGTCAAACTTAATACTGGTTCAAAGTGCAATGTTATGTCAGCAGAAACGTTTGCTAGAGTAAGAGCTGGTGAGAAGCTTGATCTGGCAAAGTGTGCAAAGCTTGTTGCTTATCTTGGTGAAGAAATTCAGACTGAAGGCTCAGTAGTGCTTTCATGTTACTCTGCTGGAAACAGCTATGACTTGCAATTTTACGTAGTCAAAAGGCACGTACAGTCATTATTAGGCCTCAGAGACAGTTTGAAAATGGGACTAGTTTCATTTAATAAGAAAGTCCACCATGTAAGTTTGAATAATAACAGCTCCAATTTCGCCCAGACTATTTTTTCTGACTATGCTGATTTTTTTTGAAGACAAACAAGGCAAAAAGTACAGTTTTGTACCTACCATAAATGTAGATGTTCGAGGATCCACATTGCTGCAGTCCTAACTATTGGGTAGTCCGCTGTCCAGTCGGCCCGAATACCAAAGTATATGGCTGACGTCGGTCAGGGCGCATTAGACTGACGTCAGTACGCCAGGGTACTAATGCGCATGACCGACGCCATATCCTCAGTCTTTTCTTGCCCCAGATGTCAGAAGACCCTGAAAAGATAAGGCCAAAAACAAAAACTCCCAAAATACCTGCACCAAAAAATATAAATATATACAATATATACACAATTAGCAGAATATAACCTCACCTACACAACCACCCCTAAACACAGAGGGCAAGGAGGGAGGGAAAATTGGACTGCAGCAATGTGGATCCTCGAACATCTACATTTATGGTAGGTACAAAACTGTACTATGTTCTTCATTCCACATTGCTGCAGTCCTAACTATTGGGTAGAATCCCAATGCAGAGGTAAGGGAGGCTGGCAAATCATAAGGAAGCAGGAACTGACAATATGCCTTGCAAAATAGCTGTGGCAAAACCAGCCCTAGACTTAGAGTAGAGAGGAAGGTGATAATGCTTAGAGAAAGTATGCACTGAACTCCAAGTAGCTGCCTCCAAAATATCCTTAGTTGCCACCCCTTAGAAATGCTGTGGAAGTGGCAGTAGCCCTAGTGGAATGAGGCCTAATCCCAGCTGGAATCTCCTTGCCATGATGGGAATAACAAAATGTAATGCAACACCCAATCCACCTAGAAATAGTTTGTTTTGACACAGGCTTGCCCTTTGAAGTCAAAGCAAAAGAAACAAACAACTGCTGAGACTGCCTAAAATCCTTAGTCCTGCTCAAATAATAACGCAACAGCCTGTGTACATCTAAAGTGTGCAAAATCTTTTCCCCTTTATTTTGGGGATCTGCATAAAAGGTAGGCAAATGAATAGTTTGGTTTAAAGCCACACTAGAAACCACCTTAGGCATAAAGGAAGGATTAGTACGTAAAGATACCCTATCCTTATGAAAAATCAAAAAAGGCTCCACTGCCATAAGGGCCTGCAACTCAGAAACCCTTCTTGCAGAAGTAATGGCCAACAAAAAAGCAGTCTTCCATGACAAGTATTTCAATTCAGCAGTAGCCGCAGGCTCAAAAGGTTGTAGAGTAAGTTTCTCCAACACAAAATTGAGATCCCAAGCAGGAGTAGGAGCTCTTCGTGGGGGTCTTATATTCTTTGCCCCTCTAAGAAATTGCTTGAACAAAGGATGCGAAAACAATGGTGGGTCACAATCATAGTGAGCTGAAATTGCTGCAGCATGAATCTTAATGGAAGAGAAAGACAAACCTTTGTCCAGTAACTCAGTGAGATATTGAAGAGCCACACTCAAATTAGGCTCAGTAATCTCCAAATTGTTTGCTGCACTCCAAAACAAAAATCTCTTCCATTTTTCTGCGTACACTTTCCTTGTACTAGGTCTTCTGGCTTCCATAATCACATTTAAAACTTGTTGAGGAAGCTGAGACCTGCTGTCTTTCAAAACAGAATATGCCAGGCTGTTAGATGTAGAGAGTGAAGCTTGACATTGAGCAGATGACCGTCCCTCTGAGACAACAGGTGTGGAATCAAGGGTAAAGGCCATGGAGGCTTCCTTACCAGACTCCTCAGTAATGGGTACCAGTGCTGCCGAGGCCAATCTGGAGCTATTAAAATCATCCTTGGCTTGTCTTGTCTGACCTTTAGAAGCACCTTTGGAAGAAGAGGCAGAGGTGGAAAGGCATACACATGAAGATTTTTCCAACTGAAAGAAAGAGCATCCACTTTCCAAGCTGTGTGATGAAATCCTTTCGTGCAAAACTTTGGCAGCTGGTGGTTTAGTGGAGAAGCGAACAGATCTATGTCTGGAGTTCCCCATGACACTGTCAATTTTTGAAATACATGAAGATCCAGTTTCCACCGTGGGGATCCATGATTTGTCTGCTTAATACATCTGCTAAGGAGTTCTGTGCTCCGGCAGAAACCTTGCCTGAAGAGTTAGTTGCAGACTGAGCGCAGTCTCCCATAAAATCATTGCTTGTCTGCACAATGGGTAAGAATGTGTTCCCCTTGTTTGTTGATGTACCACATGACAGTTGTGTTGTCTGTTAGAATCAACACCTGCCCTGGAAGAAGTAACTCCTTGAAAGCAATTAATGCAAACTGAACTGCTAACATCTCTTTCATGTTGATATGTAGATGTTGTAGTCTGGCAGGCCACTTGTCTTGTATCCACTTTCCATTTAGATGAGCTCCCAAGCAACATCTGAGGCATCTGTCGTTAGAATCTGACTTGCCTCTGGCCGGGTCACAGAGAGTCCCTTGTTTAGGTGACATTCCTGAGCCCACCACAAAAATTCCTTTTGAATGCAAGGTATTATTTGAATGACAGTGTCCAAATCCTGGCAGTGCTGTGTCCACAGATTTTGAGATACCATTGTAGCTTCCTCATATGCAGTTTGGCATTGGGAAGCACCAGAATACAAGATGCCATGAACCCTAAGGCTTGAAGGACTGTCCTTGCAGTCAGCCCGGACTGAAGAGATAGTTGATGGAAGTAACTGGAAAGATTCTTTTGTTTGTCCGGGGTTAAAAAGGCCATCTGGGCTGCTGTATTCAGTCTCACACCCAGAAAGCACATGTCTTGAGAGGGTACTAGACTGGACTTTATTTCGTTCACAGAATACCCTAGGCATCTTAGCACTGCTATGACATATTCCAGATGCTGTAGAAGGTCTTCCTTTTCTTGAGCCAGAATCAGGCAATCGTCCAAGTAAGGATAGATTTGAATTCCTTTTAGCCTGAAGTAAGCTATCACTGGAGCCAGAACCTTTGTGAACACTCTGGGCAGTAGATAAGCCAAAGGGCAATGCAGAGAACTGATAATGAGAATTTCCAGCTCGAAACGCAGATACTTCCTGCAACTTAGTCTTATTGGCACATGAAGGTAAGCTTCCTTGAGATCTAAAGTTACCATCCAGTGATCTTTGCCCAGCAGAGGTAAAAGCTGTTGTAACGCCAACATTTTGAACTTGGGAATGTCCAGATAAGTGTTGAGGATAGATAAATCCAAAATTGGTCTCCACGTGTTCCCTTCTTTGGTACTAGGAACAGGCGAGAATAAAATCCTAGGCCTCTTTCTGGCACAGGAACTGGCTGAATAGCCCCTATTTGGAGTAACAGAGTAATTTGCTTGTGCGCCTCTTGTCTTTGTAGAGGAGGAATGTCTGGCATGCCTTTGAAAGGAGGCAAGGTATGGAAATAAAACCTGTAACCGTGGTGAATGATATCCAGAACCCATCTGTCTTGGGTAATTAAATCCCAATTTTCTTTGAAAAGAGACAGCCTTCCTCCCAACGGTGCTGCCAGGCGAGAATGAACTGGCAGCTGAAAAGGCAGGTCATTGGGTCTGCTTACGAAAGGACTGACCCCTGCCCTCCCCAGAATTCTGAGCAGGGGAACTTCCTGTCCTAGGCCTAAAAGAACCCTGAACTCTGCCTCTACCACATCTAGACCTACCCCTAGACTGGGAATCATAAGCAGGAAAAGTCCAACCCTTAGCAGGCCAATTTCTACTAAACTTCGGAGGCTGCACCTGTAAAAAATCTTTAACAGTTTGCATAGATTTAGCCTTGTCCTCCATTTTCTTCAAAACTGCTTCCACAGGCGAACCAAACAACACATCAGACTGCAAAGGAGCATCCAAAATCCTTGTCTTAACATGCTCAGCTAAGTTCTGATCTCTCATCCAGGCGTGCCTACGAAGAACAGAACCAGTGGCAGCCACCCTGGAAGAGGCCTGCACAGCATCAAAACCACATTGCAAGGAATGTTTACCCACCTGTTCAGACACATGAACTAAATCCTGCAACTCTTTACAGTCAATACCTTCCGCCAGAGCATCCACCTTAGATTTTAACTGTGAAAGAAGATAATTCTGATATTTTAACATGTGAAACTGACAATTCAACGCCCTCATGGCTAAAGTGGAAGAAGTATACACTTTCTTTCCCCATCTATCCAAAGCCCTTGCCTCTTTATCAGGAGGGACAGGATTTTTAACAACTGAGGCCTTTACACCTTTAGGCCCCTGAGAGACAGTTTCCGGGTCTGCCCTAGGACTCTTAAAAAGATACTTATGAGCTTCAGGCACCCTATAATACCTATCCGGTTTAACTGGGGCAGGAGGCAAAGAATCAGGATTCAGGGAAGCCTCTGCCAAAACATCTTCTACCACATTCAAAACAGGAGGCATAGCTAAAGGCCTATGCTGGGCTAAAACAAGAACTCCCTAAGCCTTTTCCTGGAATCAGAGAAATCTTGGCCTTCCCATTTAAAATGCTCCCTCATGGAATGCAAAGTCTCTGAAAATGAAAAATCCTCAGGAGGAGAAGCTGAAGGAGTAGAATCATCCACATCAGAATCAGAATAAGTAGGGAACTCCTGGAAGTCTTCAGTCAAGACTCAGAAGCCTCCGAGCATTGCTCAAAACTCTCAAGCTCAGGTTCCACCCTAGGCCTCTTATCAGGAGGGGCATAGAACCCTTATCATAGTAATCAAATCTTCTGCCATTTTAAGCATATGTTTCTTAGGCAAAGACCCTGAAGCACTAGGAGAAACCCCACTGAAGCAAAACTTGGCCTGCCCCTTAAGGAAGCCTTGGGAACAGAAGGGAGGCCCTAACCACCTTAGGAAGTGAGGGAAGAACAGCCACCTGAGAAGCCCCTCAGCCTGGCCTACTTCCTGAGAGGAAACATCCTGTAACAGTAAAGTCTCTCCCTGAGACTCCAAAGAAACACCTGGCAAAACCTCCGGCTCCACTGAGCCCTCTAAAGAACCGACGCCTGGGACTGTCGGTTCTTCCCCTAGGCTTTGCTGTTTTGTCCTTGCGCTTTTAGCGAAGCGGCGGAGTATCCGACGGCATTTTATAGTTACAACGCTTCCCAAACACTAACCTGGCACAGTCTAACCTTCTCTTAATAGTGCGTTTGTTAAATCTAGCACAAGAACGGCATCCAACAACGCCGTGCTCAGGCCCTAAACAAGGTATACACAAAGTATGGTAATCCCTATGAGGTATCTGTTTCCCACAAGAAATACAGTTATTCACTTTTTCTGACATCCGGTTAAATACTGAGGCAAGAAAAACCAAAATATTCTAACGGGTACTTAGCCAACTATGATTCGGTCTGAAACTCTGACTTCAGAAATTTTCAGAACGCCAACCTGCACTCGCAAAATTGCTTCTGCATCGGACCATGCGGCAAAAAAGACTGAGGATATGACGTCGGTCATGCGCATTAGTACCCTGACGTACTGACGTCAGTCTAATGCGCCCTGACCGACGTCAGCCATATACTTTGGTATTCGGGCCGACTGGACAGCGGACTACCCAATAGTTAGGACTGCAGCAATGTGGAATGAAGAACATTCCCAGTTGTGTACTCATGAAGTTAGACCCTGAAGTAAGCCCAGTTGTGAGACCAGCATGGAAAGTTCCAGTAAAAATGCAGAATAGTGTCAGAGCTGAGTTAGACAAAATGGTGCAGCAAAGAGTGATTTGTCCAGTTGAAAAAAACAAATGAATGGGTATCCTTCATGGTTGTAGCTCATAAAAGCTCAGATGATATCAGAAAATGTATTGATCCATGAGACTTGAACAAAGCACTAAAACAACCTCATCATCCAATGCATAGAGTCAAGGAAGTTGCTGCTCTTATGCCAAATGCCACTTGTTTTTCTGTCTTAGATGCAAAAAGTTCATTTTGGCAAATTTTGCTTGACCAAAAATCTTCATTGCTAACTACTTTCAGCACACCTTTTGTCAGGTACAGTTTTTTGAAAATGCCATTTATGATAAATTCTGCCAGTGAAGTCTGCATGCAAAAGAACAAATATTTTCTTCTTATCCATGTGCTATTATAATAGATGATATTCTTGTAGGAGGCAGTGGTGAAGCTGAACATGATAGAAACCTCAAGAAAGTTCTGGAACATGCTGGTGAAGTGAATCTTAAGCTGAATCCTTCAGAAATGCAAATTCAGGCTATGAGAAGTTACTCATGTTGGTCATTTGTTTATCAATTCAGGCTTACGACCAGATCCTTCCAAACAATCAGCAATTCTTGAGATGCCAGCTCCAGAAAATGCCCAAGTCCTACAATGCTTTCTTGGCATGGTTAACTATCTAGGCAAGTTCATTCCAGAGTTGAGCCAACTTTCAATACTGCTTAGAGAGCTGACACACAAAGATGCATCTTGGACCTGGTCAGAACAACACCAAAGAGAATTTGATATCCTGAAACAGAGAATCGCCAGTCCACCTACTTTGAGACATTATGATGTTCACAAACCAGTAACACTTTCCTGCAATACTTCGAAATTTGGTCTTGGTGCAGTCATTCTTCAAGATGGTAGACCAGTAGCCTATGCATCAAGAACTCTAACCCATACTGAGATGCAGTATGCTCAGATAGAGAAAGAACTCTTAGCAATTGTGTTTGCAATTTCCAAGTTCCATAATTATATTTATGGCCGACCTATTCAGATTGAGACTGACCACCAACCTTAGTCACTATTTTGAGAAACACACAGCTCCTACGAGATTGCAACACATAATGTTGAAATTGCAAAAGTATAACTTCAGTCTTGTCTACACAAAAGACAAACTTCTTTATCTTGCTGATACTTTATCCAGATCGCCCAGAAATACCATTGAACAGTATGAAAATGAGACACCTGATTTTGAAGTCATGGAAATGAGAAATTTTTCTTCCACACGTCTTGATGAGCTTAGAACTCATACAGCTTCAGATCAAATTCTCCAGAAGTTCAACTACTTTATCAGTCGAGGATGGCTGTCAAAGCAATCTTGTTTACCACTAGAAGTGTAACATTATTTTCCCTACAGAGATGAGATTTTGTTTGACAATGGTATAATCATGAAAGGTCCAAAAGTGATTGTTCCAAAATCCTTGCAACAAGAGTATATATTAAGATCTTACATTGTGGCCACCCAGGAACTGATTCTACCAAAAGAAGGGCAAGAGGACTAGTATTTGGCCTTCTATGTCACGAGACATTGAGAAAGTACTAAAGTACTAAGCTGCATCAACAAAAATAACCACTTCAGCTAAACTAGATTCCTGAACAAAACATGCTGCAGGGATAGGTTCCTGACCCAGAGCCTCCCCAGACTCTGAAATAGACTGCCCATACATGTCAAGCAGAGTGCCTCTTTGGCCCTCTTCAAAAGGAACCTTGATGATTGGATGGAAGATAGGAAATTCACCCCGGAGATCACGTCAGTTGCCCTGCTAGATAGGGGTCCAGGGAAGTAAATACTGTGGGAAGAAATAGCTAGGGAATTGTTATGGCTAGGCTTGTATAGGCCCTAGTGCCGATAGCCTAGTACCAACCTATGAATGTATGAACTACCTTGGTCGACAGTAGCTACAGATATTTTTGAATGGAATGGTCAACATTACTTGGTTTTAGTAGACTCTTATTCAAACTTGTTCAAGACTGACCTACTTCCTAATTTCACGTTCATTACTGTCATTACTAAGTTGAAGCATCATTTTTCTGTCCATGGTAGTCCGCACAAAGTTATTTCTGACAATGGTACACACGTTACAAGTCAGCAGTTCAAGAGATTTGCTGAAGCGTGGGACTTTGTTCATGTTACGAGTAGTCTTGAGTACCCACAATCAAACTGTTTGGCAGAACGTGGAGTTCAAAGTGCAAAAAAGTTGTTAGAGAAGTCGAAATGAGACAACACTGATGTTTTTTCTAAATCTCCTGAATCTCAGAAACATTCCTCGTGATAACCATCCTGGTTCACTTGCTCAGAGACTTATATCGAGACAAACCAGAACTACATTACCAATCAGTAGTAATTTGTTGATTCCATGTGCTAAGAACAACAAAGCAGTGAAAGCTCAACTCCTGAAAAAGCATTTGCCCCAGAAGTCCTATTATGATAAGACCAGCAAACTGCTCAGTCCATTACAAGAAGGGGAGACAGTGAAAATGCAGACAATGAAAATTTTTGATTGGATTGGAGTCGTAAAAAGTTTGCGTCAAAAGCCGAGATCGTACACTGTGGAATCGCAAGGAACAGAATTTAGGCGGAATCGGAAACATTTAGTACCAGTGTCTGAACCTGCATTGCAGTATCTTGCCGACTCTAGTTCTCAGAGTGTCAAATCTAATGTTCCAGTTCCAGAGAACATTCCAGCAAATATCCCTGTTCCTGAGAATATCCCCGAGAGTCCTAATGCAGATAGTTCACCAATGACTGTCCCTGTTGTTAAATCCAGTCCTAACTGCTACATTACAAGGTCAGGTCGCATTTTCAGACCTTGTTCCAGATACACAGCAACCTGAACATGAATGCTGTTTTATTCATTATTGCCGGTATAATTTGCATGCCTGTTCGAAATGTTATTGTCACTGCAAAACAGCTCACTAATGAGGGAGGATATAGATCACAGTTGTATGTACCTTTCAGAAGCTTTCTAGTTGGCATATACATACTGAGCACGTGCAAGCTAGAGTGCCATTTTGTAGAGAGCTGCAGAAGTGTAAGCATGTATGTATGTACCAGTCAGTCTAAGTTAGTTTTATATTTTATGTTGCTGCTATCCATCCTGATGTGTTTGTATGTAATAAAGTATATAAATGAACATCCCAGCCTCTTAGTTTTAACTAGCTACACAGGACTAGGAACAGATAGTAAACCTAGATTTTTTGTACATGACTTGCTGATAGAGTTGCTTTCTGTTTTACCTACTCCATTTTGTTTTCTGTTGTAAGAAATTTGCTTGGCTTGGTGTTTTTGTTCTATACGAGAGGTAGTCACTTAAATTATCTAGGCTGCTCATTTCATATAGTTTTTTCATTAGTTAAATTGTCTCTTGAGTGATACTTAAATACACAGTAAATTTCTGGGGTTTTGTCTATTCTAATAAGATTTCAAGCCTGCATAAATTAAAGCACCGCTGGTGATTCCCTGCTGGGTGAGGAAAGTAAAAAAGAGTTATGTACTTACCGTAACTTAGCATCTGTGCTATCCAGTGTCATCATTCATCACGAATGGGTCTTGGATCTGACCTCAGATCCGAACCAGCAACTGTCAGACAGATCCAGAGCTCAAGCTCCTCCCCTTCCCTCAGATCGAGTTTGCTAACTAGTGGAAACGCAGAACAAATTGTGAAAAGAACAAAACATTTCACCAACACCAGCCAGTCTAGCCTTCCCGGAACCCCCAGAAGGAAGGGGGAAGGAGGGTGGGAATGTGATGAAAGATGACACTGATCTAGCACAGATGCCAAGTTATGGTAAGTACATAACTCTTTATCTGATGCTATCCATATGATCATTCATCACGAATGGGTCAGAGTCCCCAGCTACTATGTACCCCGGGTGGCCTCAAGGAAGGATATGCTGGAGCACAGAAGAACCATAGGAAGCCCTATTCCTAGACACTAAGTCCAATTTGCCGTGCAGAATAAAAGTGTGTGGATTAGATCAAGTCACAGCAACACAAATCTCGTCCATAGAAATTCTAGCCAAGAAGGCTGAAGACATAGCAAGAGACCTAGTAGAATGGGCCTGAACTGGTCTGGATAATTCCAAATGCTTACTATCATAAATGAAGGAAATACAAATAGCAATCCACCTGTAAATAGTCACTTTGGAAACTGCCTGGCCCATTCTACTATGAGGAAAGGCCACAAAGAGCTGATTCAACTTCTTAAATACCTCAGTCCTTTTTCGATAAAAACACAAGTGCCTATGGATGTCTAAACAATGCAAGATATATTCTCCTTTATTAGAGTAATTAGGAAAGAAGACTGGTAGTTTAATCGATTGATTGAGATTAGCATCAGAAGCTACTTTGGGAAGAAAGGAAGGATTTGTTTTAAGGGACACCCTGTCCTTATGAAACATCATGAATGGAGGCTTAATGCTGAGTTTGAAGTTCCGAGATCATTTTAGCATAGGCAATAGATACTAAAAAGGCCATCTTCCAAGTAAGGAACTTAACGTCACAGAAAGCAGCCATTTTGAAGGGCTTTTGCATCAGGGACTGCAGCACCAATGTCAAATCTCAAGGCAGGGATGGATCTTTAACAGGAGGACTAAGAAGAAAAACTCCTTTCAGAAAGGTTTTGCACAGCTTAGAAGAAAATGTAGACTCGTCGTTCAAATGGAAATTAGAGATGGCCACTAACTGGAGCTTAATGGTAGAAAAGCTTACCCCCTCCTGAAAAAGGGAAGATAAGAACAGCAAAATATCAGAAATAGGGGCCAAAAAAGGGTCCAGATTACATTGCCTAGCCCAAATAGAAAACCTTTTCCATTTGCTAGAATAGACCCCCTTTGTAGATGGCTTTTGGGAAGCCAAGATAATGTTCTTCACTGGGGAAGGAAGCTTGGACTGTGAAAGGATTACTGGAACTGGAAAAAAAAACATGCAGTTAGACGAAGGGTCCAGAGATTGGGAAATGGAAGCCCCCAAGGATGGGAAATGAGATCCAGAACAGGATCTAGTATCCAAGGCGGATACCTCAGATGAGACCTTAGGAAAGAGAACCACACCTGGTGAGGTTAGAAAGGGACGATGAGGATGACAGGCATATTCAGGTGATGAACTTTCTGTAAGACTTTGGGTATTAGGGGAGTAGGAGGAGAAGCAGAGAGGAGACCTGGAGGCCAATCATGAATCACAGCATCCCTAGGTGACTCCCCTGATGAACGGATCAGGGCAAAGTAACTGCTGCATTTGTAGTTGACTGGGGAAGCAAAAAGATCACAGTGTGGTTGACCCCAATGGTTGAATATCTGTCTTGCCACTGACAAATTCAGTGACCACTCGTGAGGACTCAGGATAGACCTGCTGAGCTTGTTAGCCAGCACACTGGAACTTCCAGGAATATGAGTTGCAAGAAGAAAGCATCTGGAAGACATCGCTCATTCCCACACTCTCACAGCCTCCCTGCACAGAGGATAAGATTGTATTCCCCCTTGCTTGTTGATGTAACAGACCACCACCATGTTGTCTGTTTGAACTGCTATGGTCCCCAGAGGGAGGCACTCCTGAAAGGCTTGCACTGTTAGAAGGACTGCTCTCATCTCCACATTTATGTGCAATTTGGTCTCTGTAGGGGACCACATGGCTTGAACTGTCCTGCCCTGAAAATGCCACCCACCCCAACAGGGAGGCATCCGGGTTCACTGTGACCTTGGGCGGAGGAAGACAAAATGGCCTGCCTAGAAATAGGTCCTGAGACTGAAGCAACCAAGAAAATGATTCCTGCACACTTGAGTCAACTTTATTGTGATGGACATGGTCTGTAGCAGAATGGACCACTGGACTGCCAGAGTCTATTGGAGAAATCGCATATGATACCTGGCAAGAGGCATCAACTGAATGGCTGCTGCCATCAAAACTAA
This sequence comes from Protopterus annectens, assembly GCF_019279795.1. Lineage (NCBI taxonomy): Eukaryota > Metazoa > Chordata > Ceratodontiformes > Protopteridae > Protopterus > Protopterus annectens. Next base: position 295,873,739 of record NC_056747.1, read on the forward strand.
TGCTTGGATAATCAAGTGAACTGATGGACGTTCTAGTTCCAGCAAAAGAGAGACCTGACCTCGAATGAGTTGGACCCTGTGGGGAGGCAGTGCTGATAATGTGCTCAGCTGAAGCTCAATGAATTCCAGGTTTTGGCACAGAGCAAGATGGGACTTGGGAAAATTGACTGTGATGACTAGATGCTGAAAAAGGCTGAGGAAAATGGACTTCTTGATGGACAAATTTAGCCCGCTGAGGTGCAGGATTAGATGGAGGTCCCCTGTCTTCTCTGGCACCAAAAAGAAGCAAGAGTAAGTTCCAGACCCTCATTGTCCAGTTAGACCTCTTAGATGGCTCTTTTTTGAAGAAGATATTGTACCTTGCTATAGGCCAACTCCCTTTGATGGGGTGGAAGGGGGCTGGGAAAAGGGAATGGAGTAACGCCTGGAAATAATTTTTAGCACCCACTGATCATAGGCGAGACTTGTCCAGGCTAGTGGGTGAAGGGAGAGTCGACCCCCGACTGCCTCCTGGGCAGGACAGCCAGACAGTGTCTCAGAAACACTGAAAGGGCTTCTCCAAGAAAGGTTACCAGGAGCCCTGGTTCTGTGGACCCCCATTGCCACTGGGGTGGTGTCTACCAGTGAATCACTGCTTGCTTGTGGAAGAGGATTGTGGGGAGCATCTTCAAAAGAAGACTGAGTCCTCTGGAACCAAAGTTTCTTGCTTCCCTTCTGGGTCTAAGAAAAGGACCATTGGGGAGTAGAAATGGCAATACCGGTGCCTGCCACTCGAAGGGTAGCTTCTGCTAATTTGAGATTAACCTCATTGAAACATTAGCCAAGGAAGTTAGAGTAAATAGCTTCTGAGAGACCACCTTAAGACTCTCCGGAGGCAACAACTCTGTAAGGCAAGTGGTAAGCTCAGAAACCGAGTCCCTCTGAAGCTGGGTAAAATGGGCCAAATAATTAATTGCCCTCAATCCGAAAGTAGCTGAGGCAAACACAAACTTTTCAAAATGGTCGACTGCCCGGGACTCCCTGTTTAGGGGATTAACCAAGGAGCTTTGCTCCGCTAGCTTCTTCTTAGTAGCAACGGCCACCACGATGGCATTGATGGGGATCCCTTTACTCCAAAAGGATCTATCTTTGGCAGGACTGAGGAATTCATGAGCTCTTTTGGGCACTGGTTCCACTGTGTCTGGTTCCTTCCAAGTCTTGCTGGTGATAAGGCCCACAAACTTGTTAGCAGGAGAATACACCCAGGAAGAAGATGGGCCCATCCTGAAGGCCTTTAGGAACATGGACTCCTGCGAAGATGGGGAAGACCACCTGCCTCTCTGTTTAAGAATCCCAAGGATGTCCTTGAAGGAAACCTCCTCAGACGGGAGTCTGGGGGACACGTCTCCCTCCTCAAAGTCTGCATCTTCAGTGAGGGACTCTCTGGGGGAGTACAAGTGCCTCCTGTTGCACAATCTCTTCCTAGGGGACTCCTCCATGGTGGGCTTAGGGGAGGACTCGGAAGAGATGGTTACCCAAAGCAGGACAGTGTCCGTCTAAAAGTGCTCTTGGGAGGGGTGACCCTGGATGGATGATGAGAACTCAGCACCCAAACCGGAGAAAGGCTGGGAGGGATCTAGAGAAGAAGAAGGAGGTAACTGGCAAGCTGGAAAAGGTCCTCTCTATTACCTGGAAGGCCAGCGGCTGGTCAAAACACCTTTCCACTCCCCTGTGGCCAGGGCCACCTGGGAAGGGACCCCAACGCAGCACAGACATCCCTTGACAGTATTGGCCCTGAGCTGTCCAGTGATAAAGCCCCCAGGGGGAGGGAATGGTCTGGAAAATCCAGACTTGAACCCATCCCAAAGGAACTTGCACCTACCCCTCAGGGGAGACATGGCCCACGTCATAAGTAAAGGTATCTCATCCAGGGATGAAGAGGTCATAACATCTCTTTATTCTTCCCTTATAAGACCCATTATTGAGTACAATACCCCATTTGGCATGTACTTCGCAAAGCACATGCAGCAGCTGGAGAGACCAAAGAGGTTCCTCACCAGGACAATCCAGGGCCTCAAAAATTTAGCCTATCTGTGTAGGGTAGAAGCCCTATCCCTCTACTCAGTTTCATAAAGACACCTCAGAGGTGACATCTGTCTGGCATACAAGGTGATCTCGGACCCTGCCTTGTTGGGACTGTTACATATCCACAAGTCAAGCTCCACTCGAGTAACCTGCATGCATAGCCTCAACCTGGCCCATGACATCAATAGGACATGTTGGCGGGACTGATTTGTGTCCCAGAGACTTCTCCATCTGTGGAATAGACTCCCTCTCCACGTCAAGCAGTGTACCTCTTTACCCCATTTTAAGTGCAACCTGGATAGCTGGATGGGAAATAGAAAATACATCCCTGGGATTCCACCTGTGTCCCTGCTGGACATTGGGACATTGGGTGCTGATTTGTCTAAACATGGGCTAAACTCCTGGCTAGGCTTATAAGGACCTCAGGGCCAATAGCCTAGTAACTTCCTATGAACCCCCAAAACTGGCCCATTTGACCACATAAAACACATCTGTAGATGCCTCCCACTCAAAATCACACACACGCACAACACAAACTATCCTCTTAGATAGCCCTTACTGTAACACAAACCAGCAAACATATTCCTACCCCAAAACCGATCCACTTGCCTGTTTTGAAAAAAAAAAGATAACTTCTCAGCAACACTGACATTTGGAAAAATGCATGCTCAGTAAAAACACTACACAATTCACTTAGTCAAACAAAGAACATTTGCACACATGAACTGCAAACATGTATAGGCACCCGTTTGTATCCTGGTAAACTAATTGCTAACAGACTGGAAATAAGTAGCAGTGGACTGCCATGCTAGCAATCATCCAGACACACATCTTCATGCATTTCATAATATTTCTACTTCTGCACTACAGAGCTATATGTAACCAAACCCCATTTTGTGTTAGGATGAACTGACATATTTTCACCTCATTTCACACCAATTGTGGAGTTTGGCTAAAATAATTAGACAACTGTTTCTGGAACAATAGTGAAGTTGCATCACCCCCCACCCCCCAACACCACCACACTTGATTTCATTGCTGTCTCCATTGTTGCTGTGTAACACTTGGCGTCTAACAAATAAATTGAGGCATTTGCTCTGCACATTTATTTATTGCTTCTGGCCTCACTCTTGCTCAATTTCCTTCTCTCCTACTTCAATTCTCTGCATTCCTGCCAACCTTTTCCTCTGCCATGAACTTCCACATGTACGCAAAGTCTCTTACCATAAATTTTCTACTGTCTTCTCAGAGTGTTCCTAACAAAAATTGTACAACTTTCAGTCAGGCAGACAGTGACACAGGCATGCACATATACACATACACACACACACACACACACACACACACACACACACACACACACACACACACACACACACACACACACACACACACCCTGTTGGCTCCAGTACTCCCATGTGCTCCCCCAGGATCTCCACATTATGCACAGTACTTTTATCTTCCCTTTCTCATAGTTTGACTTAACTTTTCTATAATTCATGATATTTTACTTTATGTGGTTTGACATGAATTTTATTTAATTTGTGTTTTTTATATAACCATTTCCTCAAGTGAGAGTTTGAATAGAAACTATAATTTGGGAACAAAATTTAGCATTGCTGTTCAGCTTTAGCTTTTCTGTAATCCTTTCAACACACCTTTATTGACCAAGACAGCACCGTGATAAATATTTAGGAAATAACTCAATTAAGCATGGGTGCCCAGAAACCAAAGGGTTACAGAAGGTCTGGGATACATTTTATAACATTTTCCCAAACGTTTAATCCAATGGTGGCCTTAAAAACATCTTTAGTAAGAAAATAATTTCAGTCTTACAAGAAACATGTGAGTTGTGCCAAAGGGTTAATGTTCAAAGCTGACAGAGTAGCAGCTCTCAATAAACTAACAATACAATTGTTGTAAGAAGACACAAATCTTGTTTGGGAATACTGCCTGCCTACCTACCCCTAAAGAAAAATACAGTGGCTGCCAGTGCAGCCCTTGGTTCTTTGATTGGGATGAAAGCAGAAGTTCAGATGGCCATGGTCATGTATTTTAAGTGACCGCTGTCATATGTACATGGGATGTCTTCTAACTCCTCACCCCTTCCTGCAAAAAGGCAATCACCAGTATATGTGCCTGATGTAAGACTGACAAAAGTGGTAAAATCAACGACTATTGTGATGAATTGCACTTTGTTGCTAATATGCAAAACACTGTCCTTACAAAGGCAATACTAAATTTTGGTACACCTCAGAGGTCTGTGAAAAGAGTAAAAAAAAAATGACCCCGTCCCCAACAAAAGCTACAATGACTTCTTTATACTTCCAGGATTTATTGTGATGAGAAAGAAGTAATGAAAACACAGTCAACAGCCACCCACACCACCTTCATCAGCCTTCTAGATACACCTCTGTGCAGGGGTGGTGTTAGGACTGGTGTGGTTGAGAACTGAGGCTGTCACTAGGCCCATGTTAAAAAACATTTATACATAGTGACATGTGGTGGGCATCAGACTGTATTGTGGTTGTGTGTGTGTGTGTGTCAATTAAAAATTTGTAATTTTTTTTTACAGACACATACACACACGGACGTACACACGTGTACGCACACACACACACACACACACACACACACACACACA